>NC_050463.1:4554793-4854793 GCF_903995425.1 Onychomys torridus
TGCCCTTTTAGTGTGTGGTCTAGCATAGTTTAATGAGAGGAGCAATTTATGAGAGACCAGGACATTGTCTTAGTGTAGAAACATAAATCCCTGTTCCACATCTGTATGACACACAAACACACACACACACACACACACACAAATGTTCAACTATGGGAATGCAATGTGAAAATCCTTTATTTGTTATCTTCCTTTAACAGGTATATCATCTGTCACTCTCAGTACAAGCCATGTGAGCATAAGGAATATGGAAAGAAGCATTGTAGTTCTGTCTCTCTCAGAACAACTGGAAGATATGTGGTAGTCCCCACTATGAGAAGACTTGATGACTGTGATACAAGTTTACAATTAATTGGTTTTCCAACTTCAGTGGGAATTCATCAACAAATTCACATTGGAGAAAAACCTTATGAGTGCCAGGAATATGGAAATTCGTATCTCTTTACTGGTTCTACATGTAGTGTGGCTCACAGTATAAGAAAATGTTATGAATACAATGAGTGTGTTCAAACATCGTATTCTTCAGATACTCTTCAAAGTTGTGAAAAAGCTTATATGGAAAGAGAAAATAATAAATGTGAGTTATCTACTAAAGGCTTTAGCAATTACAGGCATCCTCAAACACACACAAACAACAATAATGAAGAGTATCTCTGTGAATGTAATCAATGTGATAAGGCCTTTAGATCTGATTGCTCTTTAGAAGTACACCAAAGAACTCATCTGGAAGGAAAATCTTATGAGTATAATCAAAGTTATAAGGCCTTTGAATGTCACAGTCTTCATCAAGTACATAGACTTCAAACTAGGGAGAAAAGGTATGAATATCAGCAATGTGATAAAGCCTTTGCATGTCCCACATATGTTCAAATTCATAATAGAGGTTATAATGGAAAGAAAGCTTATGAATGTAATCAATGTGGTAAAACCTTTGCATATAACAGCCATCTTCTCACTCATCTAAAAAGTCATAATCGAGAGAAACCCTATGAATGTAATGAATGTGGTAAAGCCTTTGCACAGAAGAGTAGTCTTCAAAGTCATGAAAGAATTCATACCAGAGAGAAGCCCTATGAATGTAATCAGTGTGCTAAAGCCTTTGCAATGAAGAATAATCTGCTTAGTCATGAAAGGATTCATAATGGAGAGAAATCCTATGAATGTAATGAATGTGGTAAAGCCTTTGCACAGAAGTGTAGTCTTCACAATCATGAAAGAAGTCATAGAGGAGAGAAACCCTATAAATGTAGTCAATGTGGTAAAGCATTTGCATGGAAGAATTATCTTCACAGTCATGAAAGAATTCATACTAGAGAGAAACCCTATGAATGTAATCAGTGTGATAAAGTATTTGCATTGAAGAAATGTCTTCTCAGGCATTTAAGAATCCATGCTGGAGTGAAACCCTATGAATGTAAACAATGTGGTAAAACCCTTGCACGGAAGAGTAGTCTTCACAGTCATGAAAGAATTCATACTGGAGAGAAACCCTATAAATGTAGTCAATGTGGTAAAGCATTTGCATGGAAGAATTATCTTCACAGTCATGAAAGAATTCATACTAGAGAGAAACCCTATGAATGTAATCAATGTGGTAAAGCCTTTGTTGAGAAGAGTAGTCTTAACAGTCATAAAAGAAGTCATAGTGGAGAGAAACCCTATGAATGTAATGAATGTGGTAAAGCCTTTTCAGGGAAGAGTAGTCTTCGCAGTCATGAAAGAATTCATACAGGAGAGAAACCCTATGAATGTAATCAGTGTGGTAAAGCCTTTGTACAGAAGTGTAGTCTTCTTCGTCATGAAAGAATTCATACTCAATTAAAATTCATACTGGAGTGAAACCCTATGAATATAATTAATGTGATGAAGCCTTTGCAATGAAGAGTCATCTTCTTAATCATGATACAATTCATACTGGACAGTTTCATATGGATGTAATCAGTGTGGTAATTTCAGATGTGAACTTCCATGTGGGTGCTGGCAACTGAATTGTGTTTTCTACAAGAGGTACTTGTTTGGTCTAGCTCTGTAGGGGTCCAGGTCCCCAAGAGAAGATTGGGAATCAGCAAAGGAAGGAGACTTCCATGATTTGAGGTTGAATTAGCATAACTGCTGCTTTATTGAAAAAGGACTATACCCTTTATACTCTCTAACTGAACATTAGTTTAGACTCAAGTAAGGTTGAAAGGATACTTAATGATTTCATGGTGAAAGCAGCCATTAACCTCATCACAGCATTTTTCTTTAGGCAAAGCAATTAATTTGGGCTGGAGAGATGGCTCATAGGTTAAGAGCACTGTTTGCTCTTCCAAAGGTCCTGAGTTCAATTCCCGGCAACCACATGGTGGTTCACAACTATCTGTAATGAGATCTGGTACTCTCTTCTGCCCTGCAGAGATATGTGCAGACAGAACACTGTATATATAATAAATAAATAAATAAATCTTAAAAAAAAAAAAAAACAATTAATTCAGCAAGTATTTAAATGCCTTTCTGGATGTGAGCCCATTGTTTCCTTTCATAGTGTGTTTTCATTCTTGGAACTAGGTATATCCAGTTAGTAAATTATTAGGTTATCTATTTTTGGTGTAATCAGGGGGACACAATGGGGATTTTTGTCTGGGAGTAGGCATAGTTATCACACTGTATGGTTCCATGGTGATGGAAATTTTTTTCCAAGCATTTTGTTTAAAGAGACTGCTGTTGTATATATCCCCATTCTTCACTATAGCCTGCAAAAAATTTCTGCAGCAAAGGGAATAAGGAAACTTCATAACATAGTGATAATTATTTAAATGGAAAGTGAAATGATGCTGGAGAATTAAAATCTGCAATGTGGAAATGCTGGAACTTTGTCACCTAGGAGTCCATGCCAGGTACTAAATGGCTAAACCATCTCTCATCCCTCATCCCTTTCTATTTCTTTTAAGATTTATTTTATTATTGTTGCCTTTGTGAGTGCACATGCATTTATAGTTTAAAATCAGATGACAGCCTGTGTGACCCAGTTCTCCCTTTCTACCATTTAGGTCCTATGGACCAAAGCACATCCATCACTTTGACTGCAGGCACCTTTACCTGCTGAACCATGCCACAACATCCACTGAGCCCTGATCATGTTTATGTTAATTACTGTTTTGGGGTTTTGTTTTTAAAACAGGCTCTTCAAGTTCAGGATGACCTTCAGCTCATGACCTTTCTCCTTCCACCTCCAGTTACTGGGATGATAGGTTTCACTGCCATGCCTTGTTTATGCAGAGGCCTGGTGTGTGCTGAGCAATGGGAGCCATCTGAGGTGAAAGCGTTGATGTAGCCGAGTTGTTTATGCACTGTAGATGAACAGTCTTATTAAATAAGCAACACAGAGCCAATTGCAGAGTTAAAAGCCCAAGAGATCAGAGCAATAGCTAAAAGCTAAAAACCCTTTCTTAACTTCACTGCTGCTGCTGTCCTTCCTCTTAGCACAGAAGCCTACTTCCTGTGTGTCTGTCCTTTTGTTGACTTTCTGTTCTGCCTTCCTTCTCATTGGTTGTAAACCCAACCACATGACCTCCTTCTCACTGCCTGTCTATACAGACCTCCAGGTCTTCTAAGGTTGGTATTGAGATTAAAGTTGTGTGTCTCCATGCTGGCTATATCCTTGAACATACAGATATCTGCCTAGCTCTGCCTCCCAAGTACTGGGATTTAAGGCATGTGCCACCACCGCCCAGCTTCCGCTATGGCTTGCTATTAGCTCTGACCCCCCAGGCAACTTTGTTTATTAACATGCAAATAAAATCACATTTCAGTACAAAAAAAAAATATCATCATAATGCACAGGTCCACCTGAAACCCCATCCCCAAAACAAACAAAAAATGGAAACAAATAAAAACTTGTTAAAAGAAATTGTGTGTGTGTTTAGAGACAGAGTCTATCTTAGTTGCCTAGTCTGGTCTGGAACTCACACTATAGCCCTTGAATCCTGTCCCTTGGCCTCAGTTGCCTAAGTACATGGAGAACATGGCTGGATTTCTGATTAAGCAAGCCAGAGCACTGAGAGGCTTAACTATCCATTTGCGAACACACAGCTAGTAGCCAGAAGTGCATGACAAGATCAGAGTTCCTAGGCTCAGGTTGGAAATCAGAACCTTCCATGAAATGGAATACAATCAGTTCAGTGTGTAAGGATGGGAAGAGGCCCAGGATCTAATCCTCTTTGGGAATGAAATGTCCTGAGTGTCTTAGGTGGGCTATGGCCACAAGTGCAGTGTGAGGCATTGTTTATGAAGAGAGAGAGATACACAACTGAGGCCATGATCATGGCTTAGTTGCAGCTTCAGGGGCCTCATATAGAGGCTGAGTGAGCATACCAGAGCCAGAGCTGTGCCCAGAACTAGGAGAATGATGAAAAGGAGGCTTCCCTCCTGCTCACTGTGGGGGCACACTAAATTGAGATTACACAAAACTCAAAAACCTCCCAGGTGGCAAAGTATTGCAGAATCCTTCCACTTCTCACATGAGAAGCTCAGGCATAGGGGAAAAAAAGTAGGAGAATCTGGGCTAGTGCAGTTCTGGGTATTGATGCACCAACTGGTTATTGTAACCATGGTAACAAGTATAGTGCACTTACATCTCTGAATAACAGGCACAGGGAGGTGAAGCCACTCTCACAAAGTTACAAGGTAGTAAATGGGTCATAAGCCAGCATTCGAACCCAGTTTCCCATGTGTACCTTTATAAAGTTTTTAAGATTGCATGTATTTGTTAATGTAGGGATGAGGACACCATATGTGAACCCATTTTCTCCTTTAAACATGTGGATCCCAGGGAAGGATCTCAGGTAGAAAAACAGGCTTGGCAGCAAGTTCTTTACCCCCAGAATCGTTTCGCATGCCCCCAGTTGTATCATTTTGAGTGTGCTCTTTGTGTGAATTGCATATGTGGAGTTCATAGGTCAAAGGTGGGCATCCCATAAATTATATTGATATTATACTCCAAGTTGACTTTATGGATGATTGGCCATGGCAAGGCAACTCCAGACTCCAGAGTTCCCCAAGATGTATCAACAGGGACCATGACAACAGGGAGGGGAGTCGTGGTTGCTTTTTATGAATGGCCAAATACACAGAAGTATTTGCTGACCTGTAGACCAGACAGTGTCTGATTTCTGTGTAGTAGACAGAGCCTTGAGTAATTATAACATAACTTGTGTTTTTCATTGCAAGGGATCACATCCCCATAAATTCATAACTATATTAGCCACATATTGCTTTAATTTTCCTATTTGTCATTCTGGCCCTATACATTCAAGCCCTTTTGCACTTTGTTTCACCTGAGATCCAGTTCGAATCCCTAGAAGCTGAATATTTCCCTCCTCAAGAGTCCAATCTGGATACCAAGATTTGATGAATATCAAAGTATGATCTGGAATCCCTTCAAAGGTCATAAAATAATTATTACTTTGGATTTTCTCCTCCCCAACTATTGAGAAAATATGAGGAATATTTTCAACACCTGGGGTATACAAATACAAGTTCTGAATTGGGTTAGCACATGTCCTGAATCTGGGACCCTGTACAAAGTAGCTGAGTGAAGAGGTCCCTGGTTTTTCCCTGGCTCAGGGTGGCTGCTCCTGAAACCCCTGCCCCCTCCAGTGTACAACATTTGACAAAAAGCCTTTCTGCTAAAGGAGGCTTTGAGTGCAGCAGGCTGTCCTGACCAGCTCTGAGGAGGAGGAGGCACTGAGAGGCCAAATGACAGTCTTGCTGCAGAGAATCTAGTTACTACTGTCTCTATGGAGCACAGTCAGGAGATGGGCCATAGAGAAAACAGTCTCTATACAGAGAGGGATAGCTTGCTGGGTCCAGCCTGGACATGGTGCCTCAGAGACAGGTCCCTACTTCTCCCATTTATGACCACTGAAGGTGGGGTTTTGATTTATGTGCAGAGGTGTGTGGTTGTGTTTTGCTATAGATTCAGTTGAACAGGCTTAATGCTGTTGAGGACACAGCTCAGCCATTCAGTTTCCATCATTTACCTCTGCAAGCTGAAGCATGGTTGACCAAGTTCTCCACCCTGCAGGGTGATGACCAAGAATCCTCCCACACTGGGAGATCAGCCTGGGACCTTACGAATGGTGCTCTGCCAGCCCTATCACACCATGACTCCCTACACTCTCCCTGTGATTCCCATTACTCTGCAACACCTCACATGTTACAACGTCCAATATGCCACCTACATCAAAAGTATCTACCAAGGAATATAAGCTCACTGTGAAAGGGAAACAACCAGTGTAGAACATGGGGTGATGGCAGGAATGGGGCAGATTTGCTCAATAGACAGTTTGAGCTTCTGGACCCAAAACTCAGTTATGGCAATAAGCACGAGTACAGTAGAAAAGCCTATGGTTTTTACTACAGATATTAAAAAGGAAAGTCCCAGCCTTCTGGGTTGTGGAGAAGGTATGGCCAAGGCCAACATTGAACTGATGAATGCAGATTATTAAGGGACAGACAAAGTAACCATTTGCTATTGGGAAATGTCCTGCTGGAGGCCCCAATATCAAATTTGATCCAATCATTCCCTGTCAGCACCAAGACTTCCAGAGTTAGATTACACAATGTTTTATTAATTTAAATTTTTTAAATGCACTGGGCAGTAGTGATGCATGCCTTTAGTCCCAGCACTTGGGAGGCAGAGGCAGGCTCTGTGAGTTCAAAGCCAACCTGGTCTATAGAACAAGTTCCCAGACAGGCTACACAGAGATACACTGTCTCAAAAAACAAAAGAACAAATTTTTTAATGCTATTGAGAACACACGAAAGGTGCAGAGAGACATTGTATAATATAAAAATACTGCTGCATTAAATCAGCTTTTATATTTTAAGGATGTATTAACCTATGTGGGAGCCCATTCTCAGATTCCTCGTGGCTTTACCAATCAGGTCCTCATAGAGAGGATGATTGGACCATGGGCCTGAGTGCAGATGTCTGAGATGGTCTGCACTTGGCTGTGCTGGGGGGAAGGGCTTTTGCTCCACCTCTTGGCATCTCTATAAATACCCTGGGGCAGAGACAGTCAGGGCCCTTTGGAATAGGTTCCAGGCCCTCTCCAGGCTATCCTGTATTTTCTATCTGTTTATCTCCACAATCTAAATTCTTCTAACTAATATTTCCTGCTGCTCACACTCAAGAAAACTTTGGGTTGGTGGGTAAATGCCCCAAAGAATGGCGCCTGAACAGGGACTAAGGGGGAAAAAAAGGGACTAAAGACAAAAAAAGAGGGGACTGAAGATAAATCAACAGAGACTAAAGACAAAGTAATAGCAACTAAGGACAAAGGAAAATAATAGTTTTATTACAGAGATTTTAGTGAAAGTGCTGAGTCAGCCCTGCCAGTGGAAAAGGGGACGTGCCCTGTGTTATGGAATATAAATATAAATATGTATTATTAAGGGGCAGGGGTTTTATCCTTGAGAGAAAAGGAAAAACGGACTAGAAGGATGTCTGATGCTGCAGCGCAAAATTCTCTTCTGTCAAAATTTTCTATCTTCTATCCATTCCTCAATTTTTATCTGTGAAAAATAAGTACGAAGTATAGTGTAGTAATACAGTTTAGAAAAAATTTAGAAGTGTAAGATCGTGTAGAAAAAATACGGCAACTAGACAGAAAAACTTCAATTTTCTAACTTTGGGGGCCATGAACGCAAACTGGGAAAAAAAACTTTCTTTGAGCCTTACAGATAGTAAAAAAGCTCTTCTTTGAGATTATGGAGAAGAAAAAGTTTCCTATGGAAGCTTTTGACCTGGGGACAGCTGAAATGCTAAGTCCAAGTGGCAGGAGAAAGTATTTTCTCCCTGAGGCAAAAATGGGGGTGTAAAAAGCCAAAAAGTTTAAAGTTCAGAGGTTTTGGGAAAAGTTGGTCTTTCTCTCTTGGGGAAAAAAAAATTCTTAAACTAAAAGTTTTTCTTGGAAAATTTAGGGAACAAAATCTCTCTAAAAAGCCTTAATCCTTCTCACACTAAAAGCTCTCTTAAAAACAAACAATGAAGGACAAAAATTAGAATCACCTGAAGATATTAGTATGGGAATCACCTGTGATTAGGTCTAAGGGAAAACAGCAAACCTCTTAAGACAGCAAAACCTCTCTAGGTTCGTTCTTTCAAGCTTTAAAAATCCTCCCTGCAATGCAGGAAGCAGGGATGGAGTTCCTAAAAACCTCTCTTCTAAACTAGTTTCTCAAGCTAGTAAAAGACAGTGGGTCAAAGTCCCCTGAGGGAAACCCTCTGGCTAGTGTAGATTAAGAGCCACAAAGAGCCCAATAGGGCAGGAAACTGTTTACCTGAGAAAAGCAAAAAGCCAAGCTTTTCAGTTACAGCTGAGCAAAGGCATCAAGGGTTTTCTTTGAGCCAATGAGAAGGTGCTCCTACTTGCCCTATGCAAAGATCCTTTGAAGCAATGCAAACTCTGTTAGCATTGTGTCCTCACTTCTGACCAAAAACCCAGAGGCAACTGAGTTGGAGTGCATTTTGGGGATACTAGGCTTCCTGCAGTTGCAAACTTCCTGGAGCACAGAGCTGAGGCAGGAAGGTGCAGGACCCAGGGGAAGATTGCTATTGAACAAACAAAGCTAAAGCCTGTGGGAACAGCACAGTTGTCCACTTTCCTACAAGTCCCGGGTTGATAGGTCCACAGCTGCAAAAAGAGATCTGAGAAAAGCTTTCCTATCAGAGAAAAGACCTTTCTGGGAAAGCTATAAAGCTGAACTGTGTCTGAAGCAATTGTGCTGCCAAGTTAGAACACTGGGGAAAGAGCCCAGCCAGGGCAGAATGGCGAACTAACAAAGAGTGAAGTTCTTTTCTATCAGAGAAAGCATCTTTTTGAGCAAAGCTTTCTTTCAACTGACTCCCGGAAGTGCAGCCCTGAGGGGTTGATTGCTTCTGGTGGATAATCTGAGAGCAGGGACAAACAAATACAACCCACTTGGGGACTGGGCTAGGTACAAGGCCTGAGGGAAAAACGCCTGTCCTAACGCTAGTTTAGAGATGGCAATAAACCTCCCTTGCTAAACTTGATTTATGACCACAAACCTCACAGACCTCCAAAACAGAAATGGACTAAAGCCCCTACCTTTAGAAGCAAAAAAGCTGTCACTGTGGCATTGGGAAATGTTTCTGGTGCAGAAGGGATAAACTGAGACCAAATTGGGAACTGTCTGGGAGAAAGACTCTGAACAAACAGAGAAGGGACATACCCCTCCCCAGAAAATGCATGACCTCAAAAAGCTGCTAGAATTTGAGGCACATTGGGGGGAGGGGGAAAAAAAGCCCCTATCTCCAAAGGCTGCTAGTAGAGGAACAGAGCAGCCTGAGATATCTGAAGCTCTGCGTGTGTGTGTGTGGGGGGGGGGGGGGGGGGGGGGGGAGAGATAAAGATCAGTGGGAGCAAATGTCTCTGAAGGAGCTATGGAAAGGGTCTCTTGTAAGTGCTTTTGTTTTTTACTGACTGCCTAAGGCAAACACAAGCCCCAAGGGAAGTTGATAAAAGGAATGCCAGCCTCAATTCCTGCTAACAAGGTCGGGGCAGTTCTGGGTCAGCATCCAATAAAGCAAAGACACCTGTTGAAGCCAGCTGAGGAGAGAACAGAAATCTCTCAATCCCCCATAGTTGAAAATGTAAAACACTTGGTTCAAATCTCTTGTTGCAAAAACAAAAACTTCATAAGAAAATCTAGTAAAAGTACCAGAAGTTGACTCCCAGGCATAAAAAGAACTATGGGAAATGAAGTCCAAAAGCTAGCACTTAACAGCAAGCTGATGAAGAGAAATGCATTCTGGGAAATGTAGTTTTCTCAGCTAAAGATGGCGATACTGTCCAAAAATTGCCTTTTCAGCTCAGAAAGAAGTTTCTTCTCAAAGCAATGCTAGAAAACTTACTCTTACCTCTTGAGAACTCAGATCAGACAAAAAGCTACCTATAAAAGCAAAAAATCAACATTAAAATCCTTAAGAAAGCAAGAGAAAGCAGTACATAAGCTGAACATTGTTTTAGATATGTAGAAACTTATGGGAAAATAAAGTTCTTTGCCTTTTGAATGAACAGCCGGCAATGAATGATTACTTTGCAAATCTAATAAGGAGACAAGGAAACAGGCATTCAAAGAAATGACTGCTTTATAGATGGAAAAAAAAACTTCAGAAAAATATGTCTTAAAAAAATAGTTGCTTCACCTGAAAGTTCCTTATAAGAAATCAATGCTAAGTATTACAGCTGCTAATAATAACATCAGGAGATAAAGCTAATGAAGTGAAAATATTAAATCCTGAAAATGCTTTTTCTCAAAGTAAGCTAATGAAGGATATGTTTCATCAAAGGACATCTATATTCTTGACTCCTTTGAATAGTAACAGTTCTGGTGAAAATATTGGAACAACAATCAAGTCAAAATGTTTCAACAAATTCAAGATGCTATTCACAAAAGAAAGCTGCCATTAGAGCTCACTTCAATCTTCCTGGTCCTTTAGCTGAGGGTAATGCAGTCACTGATAAGTTAACAAAGATAGTAGCATTATCCCAAGTGGAAATGGCTCAACAGTCGCATGCTCTTCATCAAAATAGCAAAAGCTAAGGAAGCAATTCAATCTTACCAAAGAAGCAGCTCATCAAATAGTTAAACAATGTGGGGTATGTCCAAAATATTTTCCTGTCCCTCACTTAGGGGAAACCCTCGACGTATTCTTCCTAATCATCTATGCCAAATGGATATTACTCATATTGCAGAATTTGGCAAATTAAGATATATACATGTGACCATTGACACTTATTCAAGATTTTTAATGGCTAATGCACAACCTGGGGAAGCTACAAAACATGTAATTATGCACTGCTTGAAGTGTTTTTTATATATGGGTGTACCAAAAATTATTAAACTGATAATGGTTCTAGATACAGTAGTAAGGCATTTCAACGATATTGTACCCAATGGGAAATCATACATAAAACAGGTATTCCTTATAATCCTCAGGGACAAGGTATTATAGAAAGGGTTCGTAGCAGTCTTAAAATACAACTTCAAAAAATAAATCATGCTCTTTTTGTTCTGAACTTTTTGAATAAGGATGTCTGTGAGCAGTCTGCCGCAGATAGATTTTGGCACAGTGGCACCCAAACAGCTTTTGCTCAAGTGAAATGGAAAGATCTCTGTTGGGAATTATGGAAGGGTCTCAATCCTGTGTTATTATGGGGTTGAGGACATGTTTGTATCTTTTCACAGGAGGAGAAGGAAGCTTGGTGGTTACTGGAGCATTTGGTAAGGAGCATGGAGCTAAGGAAGGCCAGCTCCAATGACGTTCCTATAAAGGAACCAGAATGAAAGTGGTTCGATTAGCCTTTCTGAGGTTTTGTCACTGATTGATGTAAACAGTGAGGAAATAGAGTTTGGAGCTGTGCTGCTTTGGGCTTTAGTAGCTCCTTTAGAAAAATACTTTATATCACCTAAGAGCTGTGCAGTAGTTTTGTGATGAGCTTTACAGTAGCTAAATATGGGAATTTCACCCTCAACATGAAGTGAAGATTTTTGGTAGAACAAACCAAAAGTACTGCTGTAATAGAAATGTTTGTCTGAATTGAAGCACTTAGGGGAGCTATTAAGAATTTGGGTGAAGGGCCAGCCTCTAGGTAAAAACAGTTTACCTCTGACAGTGCATCTCCGCCAGTTCTGGAATGGCTGAGAGAACTCAGCAACTTTGAAGTATGGCTTCATCCCCTAGCAACAAATATCACAACTTTATAATGACAACACTCACTGAATCCTAGTGTGGTATAGCAAAGCTGACTATAAACTCTAAACTTTAGAAATGATGTATGTACTTCCTGTCTAGTTAAGAGAATCTTTCTAATAGAGATAGTGATAATAATTAAGAGTAAGAAGTAGAAAAAGATGAAAAGATATGTGAGTTTGTAGAAATTATTCTGTCTTGTTAGATCTGTGTTAAAAAAATCTTTAGGTGTTTGCTAAGTTAGATATATGCTAATGGTAGCCCTATATAAGTTTGTAAAATAGATCTATAGAGTTCCTTTAAGAATATAAGCTTGCAAGAAGTATCTAAGGTAGTCTTAAGACATGTAGTAATAAGATTATAAGAAGTCAAGATGCTAGTTGTAAATGTCAGTTTAAATAAGAATTTATAGTGTAAGTTTAAATAAAAGTATAAGAAGTAAATAAGTAAAGATTCTAGTTGTAAAAAATGAAAATAAGTAGTAAATAAGAAATGTATTTGCTAAAGTAGTTCTATAGTTTCCTTAAGAAATATAAATAAGTAGATGTTAATATGTTATATGTGAAAGTTTTTTGTGTTTTTTTTTTAAGATTTATTTATTATGTATACAGCATGTTTGACTGCAGGCCAGAAGAGGGCACCAGATGGTTGTGAGCTACCATGTGGTTGCTGGCAATTGAACTCAGGACCTCTGGAAGAGGAGTCAGTGCTCATCTCTCCAGCCCCTATATGTGAGTTTGTAAAAAGTATAAATATTGAGTGTGAATCTATGCTTAATGTATATGGTGAAAGAACCTGAGACACAGAAGGTAGTGTCCTAGTAGACTGCAAAGTAGGCAGTCTGGATGGTTTCAAAAACTCCAGAGGCAGCTAAGAAGCTAAGAATGGCGGACGCCAGAACCAGTACAACAAGGCATCCGCAGCTGGAAAACCAATGCAACACAGAAAAACCTGAGCTAACATAAAAAATGGTGTGGTTTAGAATACTACTGTAACTAGAAAGAGCTCTGGTTGTGAAAACAAAAGTTGCAGAGAGGCTTGTTTGAACTAAAATTGTTAACTGCAAAAAGTTTTGATTGTAAAACATCTCTTTATATTTGAAAGTTGAAGTCTGATATCAGAATTTATTTTTTTGAACTTTTTGAATTTAAAATAATGAGATAAAACTACAAAAATATGTTGGTTATAGATTTCTTTATATTTGGAAGGTTCATACCAGAATTCATTATTTGAATTTTGGGACTTAAGAAATGAAATGAACAATAGAGATTTTATCGCAATGGGACAATTTTGAGTTTACTTATAGTAATGACCTAGGAACTGTTTACTGGAATTGGGTTAAAAATGGAACTGTTTAAATAAAGAAATTTATTGTTTCTAACTAGACTAAAGGTGCAGTTTTGTGTATGCATATATGCTTTATTAACTGGTGATTCATGAATTATTTTATGGAACTGTTTATGTAAAAATGGAATTACTTATGGAACTGGTTTTGTGTACTGTTTAAATGGAAAAATTTGAGTTTTCTAAGTAGGCTTGAGATTTTGTTTTAAAAAATTATAAGGAAAAGAGGGAAATAATATTCCATAGTGTATTTAATTTAAAAAATATTTTTTGTTGTTTGAGTGGACTAATTTCATGTTTTGTTAGTAAGAAATGCAAATGGGATATACTAAGAGACTACTTTTAAAGTGTAAAGAGTTTTATTAAGAAACTGCTTTTGGATGTTTTCAAAGCATTAATGGTTAGATTGAGAATACTGCATTTCAATATGGGTTTATAGGAATTGTGTAAGTTTGGGTTCCTCTAACTAGGTTTGAGATTTTGTTTTAAAAAATTATAAAGAAAAGGAGGAGTTATGAGTGAATTAAGGTTGAATGTATGTTTGCAGAAATTATGTTTAACCTGTTGATATTTATGCATCCTGGTTTTGTGGAGTTAAGGAAAGATTTAAGTATGATGTTAATACATCAGAAGTTTTTCCTGTTTTGTTAGCAAGAAAATTCAAATGATTCTATTAAGAGTTAAAGTTGTAAGACTGAGAAAATTGTTAACTATATATAGCACCATTTATGTTAATTCAAATGGTTAAGAGTTTGCTTTGAGTTGTAAGATTGGGAGAATTGTGACTATGTGTAGCAATATTTATGTTAACTTGTTACTGGTAATGATGATATAAGGGATTTTTAAGTTTGCAATTACATTAAGTGTTTTTGGTTTAGAAAGGGCTGGATGCAGCTAAAGACCTAATCCAAAAGAGAAATGCCATCTTTATCATTCTCTACTCCCATAGTAGGTGGTATAACAGCTATGCAGATTGCTGTATGCTATTAATAACGAAAAAATTATTTTTTTATATATTAAGAAAGGGAGACCTTTGGGTGCCTGTTCTCAGGTTCCTGGTGGCTTTAGCCAGCAGGTCCTCATAGAGAGGATGATTAGGACCATGGGCATGAATGCAGGAGTCTGAGGTGGTCTGCACTTGGCTATGCTGGGAGGAGATCTTTTGCTCCACCTCTTGGTGTCTCTATAAATACCCTGGGGCAGAGACAGTCAGGGCCCTTTGGAATAGGTTCCAGGCCCTCTCAAGGCTATCCTGTATTTTCTATCTGCTTATCTCCACAATCTAAATTCTTCTATATAATATTTCCTGCTGCTTGCACTCAAGAAAACTCTGGGAAACTGTGGGGTTTGTGGGTAAATGCCCCGCAAACCTAGAATGGAAACTGGAATATGTGTTCCATTGGGCAAGAGATTATGCCTTTGTTTTCACAATAGAAGAAAAGTGGTAGATACCATTGAGATTCATAAAGATTATATTCAAACAGGAAGGACCTGCTGAATAAGGAGAAGTAATAGTTCATCAGACAGCTTGGTCATTCATTCCAAACTAATGTATAAAGACTAACGAATGCCTCTCATTTTATCAGGCAAAAAATAAATAAATAAATAAATAAGAAAACAAAATGATATTATGGAATGATAATTTACCAAAGGCACACTTGCCTTACTGGCATGAAATGAAAAAAGGGATTTCTTATACCATATGTCTTAATTCCATGTTAAAATATTCAACTGTAGATTGTCATGTGGCCCGTGCCATTTTGGACATCAGCTTTTGAATTTTCTTCTTAAATAAAATGGATATTATTATTGTTCTCTGTTAAAAGTTACAGTTAAAAGATTTAGATTTTTAAAGTAAACTCAAAGGGTTTCTATAGCTCAAACTTGTTTTCTAAATCTCTAAGAGTTGGTGTGATTTGAAGCTAAGATATTTGAGCAGAACAGTGATAGCCCATGCCTCTCATCCCTGCAGAAACAGACAGATCTTCTAAATTCTAAATATGGTGATAGTTCATGCCTTTAATCCCACCACCCAGGGACAAAAGTCAGATACAGCTTCTAATTGTTGTTTGCACACTACAGAAATCAGATAACAGTATTTACAGGTTATTGTAATAAACCCTCTACAGAATTACTAGATAGGCAGCTAATTTCCAGTGTGGGCAGAAACAAAGAGCAGTTTTCATGGATTCCATTAAGCTCTTCTCTGTGCATGCAATGGTGACCATTCTTTAGCCAGATGATAACCTAGTTGTGGCTATCATTGGTGAATTGGCAACTAGGTGCTCTTCATAAAAAAAAAAAAAAAAAAAAAAAAGGAATCCACCTATGTTTACCTTTTGAATTCTATTGCAAACACTTTCCATGTAAGGAGAATAAAAATCTTCTTTTTGAGAAACAAATCTGGACATTTTGTGGGGCTTGGAGAACCTGATAGGAAGGTTAACTATCCTATGGTCATCTGGGTGCCCCTTACAATGATGGATTGGATGTCTTCAAAGGCAGAGTCTTTATCATGGAAGGAAAGATATTATGGTAGGACTGGTACATATCAGAATTCCTTAGTGACTGGGGTGTGGTAGCAAAAGGGTCTGTGCCTTCCTGCACAGAAGAAATAGCTCAATTGCCTAATGTGCTCACCCCTCCTCTATGAGAGGCAACTATTGAACTGCAGGGACCAACAGAATGGTCACATTATTTATCTAAGGCATGGTTTACTGATGGCTCATAAACCATGGGTATAAGACACACAGCTAAGGAAGGTCAAAGGAATACCTGCAGTTCATGAGGCCTGTGCAGTAGCATAGTTACATGGTAATCAAAATGGAAAACCACTCACTGGCAGATAAATGGCAACGATATCTGGTCATGGGAGGCATAAATGGAAATGGCAGCACCCAGCAAAATATAGTAAAGCCTTGAAATTTTATATATCTCATACAGTAAAGACAGATGAAATGTCTGAAAATAATGAAATAGTGGGCAAATTGGTGTCATGTTTAATTAAGACTAGAATATTAAAATTTGTCAGAGAACAAATTCAGATTAAATCAGCAAAAATGATAAATTACACTAAAAAAGAATGAAAATGTAGAACCAAATTAAGCCTAGAAATCCCTATGAGATTATTCTATTATTCTAACTATTCTAAGGAATCCATAGCAAGGTAGTGGCTCACACCTTTAATCCCAGCACTTGGGAGGCAAATGCCTTTAATCCCAACAATTGGGTGATTTGAGGCTTGAGATTTAGCTCAGTGGTAGAGCGCTTGCCTGGCAAGGCCCTGGGTTTGGTCCTCAGCTCCACAACAAAAAGAAAAGAGGGGGGGGGGGGTTAAGGTGATTTAAATGTAAAAGCCCTTTGCAAAAGGAAGACTAAAATTCAAGGTGAATGTTGTTGCAGAATATTCCTTTACTCTGTGTGAAGATGTTTCACTGTAATTGGTTTAATAAAGATCTGATTGGTCCTCAGCTGGGCAAGAAGGAGTTAGGCAGGACTTTTGGGGACAGAGAGATCCCAGGAAAAAGAAAGGTGGGGTCTCAAGTCAAGCAGCGAGGGAGGAAGACATGCAGGAGAAGAGGTAAAAATCACGAGTCATGTGGCAACAAGATGTAGAACAAAATGAACAAGATGGACAAAAATAAGTTAATATAAATTATAAGAGCTAGTTAGAAACAAGCCTAAGATATAGGCCTAATTTTCATAATTAATAATAAGTCTCTATGCCATTTTGTGTGAGCTGGTCACCCAAGACAAATCCAGCAACAGAGTGTCCATAGTGATATAAAAATAAATACACTTAAACCTTGAATTTATAGATGAAGAGAAATGAGAATATAAGTATATTAATTCACACATACTAATGCGGCGAGCCCCGGCCAGCGGGGAAGAAAGCCACGACACAAGGATTCTTCTCCAATCACGGTTTTATTGAAGCGCTGCTTGGTTGAGGGAGAGCTGGAGGTGAGGGGCCCCGACCACGGCAGTTGACGGGCTTTTATGCAGGATGTGGGCGTGCTCTGCTGGCCTGATACACTAGGCAGCCTTGGATTGGTGCATTGCTGTTGCTGGGTGGATTTGAGTGGGAGAGCCGATGTGGTAAACAACCCAGGGCTCCACCCTGGGAGGAAGTCAGCGCCATCTTGTAATGGCGGACGGAGTTTCGGGAAACCGGCCGTCACAGTTCCCCCTTTTTGTTTAGTAATGGAGAATAGAGGACTTATTCCCGTTCAGGTCCCCACCTCATGATGTGTGGACCGATCAAGGGAGGCCTAGGGCTAGATAAGCACTCCTTCTCCGGTGCAATGGAACAAACCCCTCGGAGGTGCAAAGGCAGTGCATTAGCCCAATAACTCTGAAGACCATCTACAATCCCACTGGGTGCAATGGCACAAATGCCTCCAGGTGCAAGGGCATTGTATTAGGCTTCTTTGAGCATGCTTATCCAGGCTTGGGGAGAACTGCCTGCTTCCAACGCTGCCAGCGCTCTAGCAATTGCAATCTTCTCCAGCCTGCGACTTCGGGCTAAGCGGCACAGCAAGAACAACACCAACACAAATCCCGCTAAGATTACCGCGCCCTTGTGGCAACACTTTCCATTGAAATCTAGCATCAGGTTCTTCATGATTGGTTGAGGGGACAGTGAATGCAAACCGCTCTCTATCTCTAGGATGCAGTGGTATGGAAAAGAAACAATCTTTGATGTCTACAATTATCACCTCCCAGTTCCGGGGTATGGCAGTTAACAGAGGCAAGCCCCTTTGTATAGGTCCCATAATTTGCATTTGGTTATTTATGGCTCTCAAGTCATGGAGCAACCTCCACTTTCCTGACTTCTTTTTAATAACAAATATGGGAGAATTCCAAGGTGAGACAGAGGGCTCAATATGTCCCAAGGATAGTTGTTCCTGAACTAGTTCTTTGGCTGCTTTGAGTTTCTCCGAAGAAAGGGGCCACTGAGGCACCCAAACAGCTGACTCAGTTTTCCAAGGAATCTGTATCTGCAGACCCTCAGCGGCCCCTATGAAAAACCCAGTCCTTTTCTGTCAAGTTTTGTTTCAGTGCTTACTGGCTCAGGGCAGCCCTGTAACCGGGCTCCTAAACCTCGTCCTGGCATAAATCCTTGTTGTCTCATAAGGTTTTGACTTGTTTGAGAATAATCATTCGTAAGAATGAGGCTCATTTGTTGCTGTATATCTCTGCCCCACAAGTTTATGGGTAACTCGACCACAAAGGGTTGAAATGTCCCCTTTTGGTCCTCTGCTTCCCATTGAAGTGTTTTTGCACTGATCTCAGGAGTTTGTTGATACCCCAGACCTTGTAATGATTGGGAAGCTTGTTGTAAAGGCCAGTTAGACGGCCAGCTCTGCTTATTCATGACACTCCGGTCAGCACCGGTGTCTATCAGTCCTGAAAAAACTTTATCTTTTATTGTCAATTGAAGCATAGGTCGATTATTGAGATCTAAAGACAGGCAGGCAAAATCTACTCCGGTAGAACCAAATCTCTTCTCTCCCCTAATTTGACTTTTAGCAGGGAATCTATCATGATTAGACTTTAACACTAGCAACTGAGCAATGCGATCTCCGGGTGCTATGGAAATGATACCTAGCGGAGAGTGGCACATGGCTTTGATGACCCCTGTATAGTCAGGGTCCACTACTCCTGGCAAAACCATCAGACCCCTAAGTGTGCTAGATGAGCGGCCAATTATCAATCCTACTGTTCCCTTATCCAAAGGTCCTTGCATGTCTGTTTCCACTGCCTGTATTCCCATTCTTGGAGTTAGTACCAATCCGGAGGTGGCACGGAGGTCCAACCCTGCGGAGCCTGCGGTTGCTCTCCTGATGTTGGGGGAGGCCGCATGTTGGGACCTTGGATTGCCCCATATGCTTTCGGGCCCTGGGGACGGGGGCCCCGCATCCCGTTTTTTGGACCTGCTGTTGCTGTATTTGTTCCAATTGGTTGGCCATTAATATCTTTAACTGACCTGCATTCATTTGCCCAGTGTTTTCCCTTTTTACATCTGGGACATGTACCAGGCATCCTTGGGGCGTTGGCAGCCGGCTTATTGCCTTGTCTACAGTCCTTTTTTAAATGTCCGGTCATGCCACATTTGAAACATGCACCAGGATTTCTTCCACCGCGAGTAGCTGCCAAGACGGCAGCTGCAAGGCCAGCGTTAGTCAACGGTCCACCAATCTCCCTGCATGCTTTCAACCATGCTTCTAACCCTTTCCCTTTCCATGGGGTGATAGCTCTTCTGCATTCTTTTGTGGCCTGTTCATACACTAGCTGTTGTACAAGCGGCATAGCGGTCTCAGCGTCCCCAAAAATCTTTCCTGCTGCCTCCATCATGCGAGCCACAAAATCGGAAAAAGGCTCATTAGGTCCTTGTATAATCTTAGTTAAATTTCCAGACACCTCTCCTCTTTTAGGGAGCGTCCTCCAAGCTCTTAAATGTATCTGATTTATTTGAGTATAAACCTCCAGTGGAAATGCTGTTTGATTTGCTGTCCACTGTCCCTGTCCTAGTAGCATGTCTGCATTCCAATGAGGTTGTTGATTTTGAGCATTAAGTCTAGCTTGGACCTGGGCGGCATCAGTAACTATAGATTTAAAATCAAGATACTGCCCTGTGCTTAAACAGGCTCGCGCAATTTCTGTCCAATCGGAGGGGGTCATGGCTTGAGCGGTCAGCCGCTGCAATAGAGTCAGAGTGTATGCAGCGTTAGGTCCATAACTTCGAGCTGCTTCTACCAGATCTTTCAACTGCTTATACGGAATTGGCTCATGATATCTTCCCGTTTGTGGGTCTTCAAATACCGGAAATGCTGATGCTAACCGGGACCATGTTTTTCCTTGTATGAAATGGCAGCCATTAGCGGAAGCAACATAAGGAGGAGGAGTCTGTTTTGGAGCTCCTGAACTACTGTACCCTAGTGGGCCATATCTGTCTTGCTCGTATCGAGCTGCTTCCTCCTCTAGGTCTTCCTCATCTATCTCAGAGATCTCTTCCTCTGAAGTCTCTTCCTCTAAGAGCCGCATGGCGGCAAATTCATCCAGCATCGGATATAGCGGTGCTGAAGGTTCTACATGCTTAGATTTTTCTTCCCCTTTTCTTTCTGGGGATTTCCTTTTATCTTCCTTTTTCCTTTTCATCCTCTGCTTATGACTGTCCTCCTGTTTTTCTTTTATACCCCCTTCTCCACTTTCAGCCTCTGACATGCTATCTTGGTGATCTGTTAGTGCTCTACCCCCTTGTTTTATGGCTTCCATACCTTCTCCCCCTTGTAGACAAGAGTGGATTAGTCTCCGCCAGAAACAGCAGAGCAACACAATGATCACCAAAAACACAAAAATGACTGCAAGCAAAGGAGGGTTAATTCCTCCAATTATATATGTCATACCTGAGGACACTTACCCGACGTCGGCCGCTTTCTGTGTGGAGTTCTGAATCCTTCTTCGGCCCCTCACCGGTGTCTGCTGAATGCGAGAGGTTCCCGGGTTTCGGCACCAGCTGCGGCGAGCCCCGGCCAGCGGGGAAGAAAGCCACGACACAAGGATTCTTCTCCAATCACGGTTTTATTGAAGCGCTGCTTGGTTGAGGGAGAGCTGGAGGTGAGGGGCCCCGACCACGGCAGTTGACGGGCTTTTATGCAGGATGTGGGCGTGCTCTGCTGGCCTGATACACTAGGCAGCCTTGGATTGGTGCATTGCTGTTGCTGGGTGGATTTGAGTGGGAGAGCCGATGTGGTAAACAACCCAGGGCTCCACCCTGGGAGGAAGTCAGCGCCATCTTGTAATGGCGGACGGAGTTTCGGGAAACCGGCCGTCACATACTAAGGTATATTTAGTTTCTAAATTTCAAAGAGAATTTATTTTTAATCTAAAGATAATATTTTTTTTGTTGTCCAAAACCATTTTGCCCTCGGAAAGATATAACTTGCTGGAAAAGCTACCCCACAGAGTTAGATTTGGGGCAGGGTAATAATACAGCCTGTTCTCAGATTTGGCCAACATTCCATCTTTTCATATCACAACCTTCAATGCCCCAGTACCAGGAGAAACTAGTCATAGATGATTACTGTGGTAATTTGAAAGAAAATGCCCCCCAAAGAGTGGTACCATTGAGAGTTATGGCTTTGTTGGAATAGGTGTGGTCTTGTTAGAGAAAATGCATCATCGTGGAGGTGGTCTTGAGGTCTCATGTGCTCAAGATACAGTCCACTGTCTGAGACCATTTCCTGTTCCTTATGATCAAGATTTAGACAGCACCATGTGTGCCTGAACAATGTCATGCTCTCTACCATGATGATAATGGACTGAAACCTCTGAAACTGTAAGCATCCACCTCAATTAAATGTTTTCCTTTATGACAGGTGGAGCAGTCATGGTATGTCTTCACAGAAATAGAAGCCCTAAGTATGACAATTATGTCACCCCTTATCATCATTTATTATCAACAGAAGTCCGGGATGTTAAGATTCAAGCCTGGGACAAATGACTGAGGAATCTAGTTAGCATATCAAAGCTGCACCAGTCACCATGTTCTCCCATCATTTTTCAGTCCCTACTTACTACAGGGTATGGCTGGGATACTCTGCCCTCTACCCTGAACTCTCCAGCTTAGGGACTAGGCTACACTTCCCCCAGAGGGTCTTCCCTATATAATTCATACATTTAGTCACACAACCCTTTTGGACCTTTGGCCTCCTGGCTGCTCCATGTGGTTCCCCTCTTTCCTTTCCTCCACTCTCCTCACATGACCCAGGTCAGTCTGCTAATGTCCACTGGGGACACTCAGATATCCCTGCCTCTGACTATGCTCTCCCATATACTTAGGATAAACTTGCTCCTCCACCATACCTAGGAGCAGTCATGACCTTTCCTGTCCTTTTTATTTTTTTAATTCAAGCATACCCAATGATACAGTTCAAAATTACGAACTTTGCTCTGTTAGTTTATTTACTACGGAAATTAAGTATTCATTTAGGCATTAACTAAAGGATCAGGAGAAGAGAACATTCTTCATGTAATGTATGACTAATGCCTCTGAAAATTTAAATAGCATTGGCTTTGTACTTTAAGTCCTGGTTGTGATTGTTTTGTTCTAGAAGTTGAACTTGTTTTCATTTTTTCCTCCCATGAGGGGATGACTGCTATTGAGTTATTCCTGCTCTTGGGGGAAAAGAAAAATAATCTCTCATCATGGGTCTTTAAAACTGAGTTACTCCCAGTATGAGGGAAAGGAACAGCAACAATGACAACAGAAAACATTTAAACAAAAGCTAAGGGAACATACAGCAAGAAAGTTCTGGACCATCTGAGCTAGCTCATACTGAAGCAATGGAGCCCTGACAGCTCTGGTGGCCCTGGGCAGAAAGGCTGGGAGTCCATTCTGACTGCCCTGCCATGATAGTCCTGCAGAAAATTCTCTCTCTCCATTTAAAAAAAAAAAAACGATTTGACATGGACTTTATTCCCAGAGTCCAGCTTCAGTGGAGTGCAGGTCCAAAAGAGGAGGTGTGGAGTTAGGGAGGAAGGAGACTGACAGGATCTGAGGGTGAATCAGGATGGCTGCTGCTTTATAACAGAAGGCTACACATTTTATACTCTACCACTGCACAAAGGAGTAAATGGAAGCGTGAGAAAGAGGGCTTGTAAGCATGGTGAGCCTTGTGAGCAGCAATTGAGGGAGTTGGCATTGACAAGTTAATAGACACCACAGACATATGTAAATGGAGGGGTCCCAAGTTTCTCTTCTCAGAGACAAGGAGAATGGCTCCCTTTTTAGCAAGCAGAAACTTTCTCCAAACCTTTGTGGAAATGGAGGTTTTTGTTTAAATGACTGACCTTGAGTAAGGAACTTTCTTAAAGGACCAGACATTCCATCATAGAATATAGTTTAGTTTATCCAAATAAAAAAAAAAAAAAAAAAAAAAAAAAGCTTAATGGTAGCAAATACAATGCTAGACAAATATTAATGTGAACCTGACTAGACTTTAGGAATTCATAAATCTTGGTTGTCAAATGTATCTTAATCATCAAACAAATCTTATTTTTAAATACACCGTAATTATCAAGCATATGTTACTTATCTTGATTGTCAAATATATCTTACTCACCAAACATCTTATATTCAAATAAACCTTATTTGTCAAGCATATGATACTTGGCTAAATTTTCTACCAGAAGGGTGTTAACTTGTATGGGAGTAGGCAGAGTTATCATTATATATGGTTCCACAGTGGCAGTGATTTTTTCCAAAGAATTATTTTGTTTAAAGAGGCTCCCATTGTATATATCTTCATTCTCTGCTGAAGCCCACACATGTAGTTGGAGAGCTTCTCTCCAGGTGCCACCAAGCCCCCGTGGTCCCATAACCCACATATAAAATAATCATACGGACACTTATATTATTTAAACTGCTTGGTCATTAGCTCAGGCCTACCATTGTCTAGCTCTTACTCTTATATTTAGCCCATTTCTATTAATCTATACTTTGCCATGTGGCTTGTGGCTTACCAGTACTTTACATCTTGTCATGGCCGTGGCTGGCAGTCTATCCCCTCAGCCTTCCTGTTCCCAGCCTTCTCCTCTTCCTTGTCCCGCCTACCTTATCCTTCCTGCCTGGCTACTGGCCAATCAGTACTTTATTTATTTTAACCCATCAGAGCTACACATTTGACATACAGAACATCCCACAGCACTACACAGAATTTCCCAAAGGAACTCCCATAACACAAAGTGAGAATTATTATAAATAAAAGTAAAAAAGAGCTGTAGAATTATGATCCACAATGTTGAAATGCTGAAAATTTGTCAAACAGTAGGGTTGTCATGCAGTCTAGGCAACATTATTATCCCCCTTTTCATGGGCTGTAGATGTAACCATATTGTTAAATAAGAAACACAGAACCAAATACAGAATTAATAGCCAAGAGGTCAGAGCAATAGCTAAGAGCTGAAAACCTTACCCTTCACTGCTGCTGCTGTCTTTTCTCTCCACAAGAGGCCTACTTCTGTGTATTTTTCCTTTTTGTAGACTTTCTGTTCTGCCTTCTCTTTGGTTGTAAACCCAACCACATGACCTCCTCATCACTGCCTGTCTGTACAGACCTCCAGGTCTTCTATTGTTGGTATTGAGATTAAAGGCGTGTGTCGCCATGCTGGCTGTATCTTTGAACATACAGAGATCCGCCTAGCTCTGCCTCCCAAGTGCTGGGATTAAAGGCATGCACCACCACTGCCCAGCTTCTGACCCCAAGACAACTTTATTAACATACAAATAAAATCACATTTCAATACAAATAAAATATCACCATAATGGGCTCTCTTTGCTTTAGTTCCTATACATTCTAAAGTTTGTAGATTTGTAGATCTGAATATTTTGTCCCTCTGGATCTTAACAAATATTTCAAAACTGTACAAAATGCTTTATTGCAGATAACTGAGAAAAGCCCATATTTAGTCCCTCTCTTGCCCTTTAAGGTCACAACCCCTTATTAGTGAGAGGACTTGCTGTGGAATAATCTTCTTGTACACTCTAAAGATTTGTCACTCGAATTGGTTTAATAAAATCCTGATTGGCCAGGAGCCAGGCAGGAACTATAGTTGGGGTGACCAGACTAAATCTGATGGGAAGAATGATGGAGTCAATTGCTGGCAAAAGCAAAGGAGCAAGATGAGAATGTTGTTCTGAGAAAAGTTATCAAACCACATGGCTAAACATAGATAAATCAACATTGGTTAATTTAAGAGTAAAAGTAGCTAGTAGCAAGACTGAGCCATCATCTGAGCCTTGATAAATAATATTAAGCCTCTGTTTCAGTTATTTGAGAGCAAAAGGTCAGGACAGATAATGTCTGGTTATAAGGACCAGTAATTTCTATTTAAAGGAAATTCTTACCTTCTCAAAGGATCCTCTGCTCCACATTGGGTTCCAGTTGTGGTGGTCCCTACAGGATGAGAATGTAAATCGAAGCAGATTTACTTAGTCAACTTGGAATAGACTTCAGGGAGACAATTACCAAAAGGATCATTGTCAGTGTATTCAAAACAGCACAATTTGGGAAAAGATTTCCAGGCAACAATAAATACAGTTCCAGGTGCACAATAAAGCTTAAAGTGTGATGACATAAAGATATTAACAAAGTACATGTGACCATGAGAGTGGCTTCTATACCTAAAAGGCCTAGAGTCTAGTGTGATCTGTGACCGAGAGAGCATAGAGGTCAGCAGATCATAGAGTATATGTGACATCTTCTGTCATATGCTTAGTGGACTAGGGAAAGAAGACAATGATATAATCATTCTGGAAAATATTGATGAGGTCTGCCTCTGTAGCAAAAGATGGGTGAGGTCTGCTCCACAGATACCAAAAAAAAATTCACCAGGTCATTAACAAAATCCATTTTCAGCCTTTTGGATGGAATTCAGTTATTTGACTAGTATCTCCTCCACTGAGCAGATACCCCTGGGAGATTAAGATTCCTGGTCCTGTTTCTCCTTCTCTGTGAGTACAAGGACTTCTGTGCCTCCAACATGCAGCTATTCCATTATTATCATGTGCATGTGATTCCACCTGTTATTTTCCATTTTCAGGTACAAATGAGTAGCCCTGGGAAAGTACATTACCTGAGCCAGAAATCATGTAGTGAGCCAGACTGAACCTGTCAGTCAAGTGTTCTCATGGCTTTAAAGAATCCTCAGTGGAAGGCCTGCAGGCAGGACACAGGAGGAAATTCCTCCACAGAGCAGTGGAGCACAGCAGTAAAGCAGCTGGACAGGGATTCTTCATGCCATTGCCACTGCTGCTGGCTGCTGCTTCAGCACCGTCACAGGTTCCAGACAGGGTGTCCAAAAGTGGACAGTGGACTTGGGGGCAAAGGCCAGGGTGCCATAGTCCCACGTGGACTCCAGGACAAAGACTGACACTAAGGGTCCACATTGTTTGGGTCTAAGGGGCCCCACATGTTTGCCATTTGCTCTTAGAGACAGGGTCTCATGTACAACCCATGCTGGCCCCCATCTCACAGTGGTCTCCCTGCAACAGTGTCCTCAGTTCATAGTACATTGGTGTGCCATACCTAGCTTCCTTTTATTTCATTAGTAAATGTGAGGAAAAAGTACTAGCATTCAGGCAGCGTGGAGCAGGCCTTAAATCTTAGCACTCTGCATCATAGGCAAAATTTTCTTTATGTTTTTTAGGCTAGTCTAGTCTGCAGATCAAGTTCCTGTCCAGTCAGAACTGCGGAGTGAGACCCTGATAAAGAAAATGAAATAACAGAAGCATTATGTAAAAGTAAGCATTCTCAATTTGCTTTACTTATTTTCTCTAATGATGCAGAAGTAAGAGAAAACAACTCTGTAGACTGTAACACGAATCTTAAAAGGTCTTATTAATAAAAGCAAAGCTGGTGCTAAGTATTGGGGTGAATGAGGATAGATCAGAGAATCAGAACAAGCCACAAGCAACTTGCAAATTCCACAGCTGGTCTTGTTTCCTCAGACTGAAGGCCTCTGAGTCCTCACTCGAATGGATCTCAGCTGAAGTGCTGCGGAAAGCTAAAAGCTTAAAAAAGATTCTAATTTCTGGTCCTCACACTGTATACACCTTTCTGCTTCCTGCCATCACTTCCTGGGATTAAAGGCCTGTGTCACCATGCCTGGCTCTTTCCAGTGTGGCTTTGAACTCACAGAGATCTGGATGGATTTCTGCCTCTGGAATGCTAGGGTTAAAGGGGGTGTGCTATCATTTTCTTGTCTCTGTGTCTATCTAATGGCTGTTCTGTTTTCTGACCCCAGATAAGTTTATTAGGGTGCACAATATATTGGGTGTCATAATATCACCACAGTAGACTCCTTGTCAAATAGGTAAATATATATATATATATATATATATATATATATATATATATATATATATATATACAATTTAGTCATCAAGAGTATTGAGGCTCTCTAGGAAATATTGATATAAGTAAAAAGCTCACCCTGATCCAGTAGGGTTTACTTCCCTAAATCCTGTATTTACATTGATGGGCCTTTTCTACGAAATAACAGTTTAAGAGAGTGCATATTACTGCAAATTTTTGTTCTAAATCAAACTTTCTTTTTACATAAATGAAAATCATAGCATGTTTTCTACAGCACGCCTGAGGAATTGCTAGCCCAGAAAGTGGCAGGTTTCCTTTGTCCTTTCTCAGTTCATAGCAAAACCTAATTCCCCAGGAATAGAGTCTTGCTGAGTGCAGGAATAGTTCAGGAAAAACTTTGCAGTCCAGCCCCAAGTTCTGCATCAGTGTCAATCTCTGCAGGTCTGGGGCAGTTCTGTGCCTGGAGTGGAAGCCAGGGCTGCCAATCATTGGGCCCACTCACTTCACAGCACTGTCCCTAAGGGAGCTGTTTAGATCACTCAGTCCTCAGTAGCCAGTCAGGCCCTCCAGATTGATCGACACTTCACAATGGGGAGGGCACTTCCGGTCCGCCCTGCAGCATGGTCTGTGGCTCAGTGGTTACAGGTGGATCTCCAGTTCTGTGTGCTGGGCTGTGACAGGCTGGTAGAAGTGAGAAGAGCCTGTGATCTCGGAATCCACCATGGTGAGTCAGGGGCTGCTGTCCCTCGTGGGGAGAAGCGGCGGGAGCCAGAGTGGGGTCACACCGGAGCTGTGGACATGGCCTCAGGACGAACTGTCTGGAGTGATTCCCTCTTGTCCCCTGAGGTCCCTCAACTCCTAAGCAGAAGTGGGACCTCTGAGTGATTTATCGCTGGGGTTTGTGCCTTCAAAGAGCATCAAGGAGTGAGTCTTTGTGTGGAAATATCCTAGTCGACATGCAAGGCATGGTGATTATGATGATCATGTTTTCATTTCATTCAGTAAAAACTGTGGCCATGGATGGCAGATTTGCTAACTTGCAGAACCATGGCCAGTTTAGTGTCTTCTAAAAGTTCTGCACTTGGCATTGAACATTCAGATGTAGGATCCGTCTGCAGTTAATTCTGTGCAGGGTGTAAAGTCTGTGTCATTAACACGTTTGCATGTCGATGCCATGGTAATTCATTTACCTGTGTTATTAAGGCCACACTTACTGTGATTCCTGGCCTCCTGTGGTAAAATTGACTCTATATTTACTGTGTTTTTTATTTCCAAGTTTGCTCTCATGTTCTTGGATCTTTTTATTCTTTCTCAGTGCAGTGTTTTTGTTGTTGTTGTTGTTGTTTTAAGATTTATTTATTTATTTATTAAATATACAGATCTCATTACAGATGGTTGTGAGCCACCATGTGGGTGCTGGGAATTGAACTCAGGACCTCTGGAAGAGCAGTGGGTGCTCTTAACCTCTGAGCCATCTCTCCAGCCCCTGTTGTTGTTTTTAAGATAGGTTTTCTTAGTGTAGCCCTGGCTGTCCTGGAACTCACTCTGTAGACCAGGCTGGCCTCAAACAACCAAGTGCTGGGTTTAAAGGTTTGTGGGGCTGCCACCACCCAAGTTCAGTGCAGTCTTTATTACAATTTCATTCATAGTTCGAAGTCAGATGGTGTCACTGTGTGTACTATTTATTCAGTGATGTGTTGGTCAGTTTTTCATTCATGATGACATTTTTGTTTCTCATGCAATTTAGATTGTAGCATAAATTGTTAGACTTTAATTGGGCTTTTGCTGTACCTGTAGCTCAAATTCTACTTTGTTGTAATATTGACATAATAGACCCATGGTTGTTTTCTACTCAAGGTTAGTCCAGCTCCCTGTAAGAAAACCCATCCTCCATCAGGCACAGTTCCCAGTGGGATTCCAAACTCTGCATGTGTAAATGGGCAAGGTTACACCCTTTCCTTAAAAAGACTCTTCAATTATGTTTGCATGTGTATAGTTAACAGAGTTTGCATTGCTTCAGGGGATCTTTGCATTATGAGGATTAGGAGCACCTTCTCATTCTGAAATGCTCACTCACAAACAAAATCCTTGATGCCTCAGCTCAGATGTAACTAAAATGCTTGGCTTTTTTGCTTTTCCCAGTAAACAGTTTTCTGCCCTTTGGGGCTCTTTACCTGCTCTCTCTCAAGTGTTTCCATCAAGGGACTTTGACCCACAGTCTTTTACTAGCTTGAAGAGACAGAGCTTAGAAGAGGTTTTTAGGAACTTGTCCTCACCTCCTGCATTGCAGGGAGGATTTTTAAAGCTTGAAAGAGAAGTTAGAGAGTTTTGCTGTTTTAAGAGATTTGTTGATTTCCCTTGGAACTAATTACAGGTGATTCCCAAACTAATATCTTCAGGTGACCCTAATTTTTGTCTTTCTGAGAGAAAATTAAAGGCTTTAGTTTTTAAGTTTAAGAGAGCTTTTGAGAAAGATTAAAGCTTTTTAGAGAGAATATTCCCCCCAAATTTTGTAAGAAAAGATTTTAGTTTAATAGAAAGATTTTTCCCCCCCAAAATGCCAACTTTACCTAAAACTTCTGAACTTTAAGCTTTTTGGCTTTTTATACCCCCATTTTTGCCTCAGGGAGAAATCCCTTTCTCCTGCTGCTTGGACTCAGCATTTCAGGTGTCCCCAGGTCAAAAGCTTCCACAGGAAACTTCTGCTTCCCCATAAGCTCTGAGAAGAGCTTTTCACTACCTGTAAAGCTCAAAGAAAGAGTTTTTCCAGTTTGTGTTCATAGCCCCCAAAGTTAGAAAATTGAAGAGTATCTCTGTCTAGTTGCCTTTCTTATCTTAAATTTTTTCTACACCATCTTATACTTCTAAGTTTTTACTACACTGTATTACTATATTATAAGTTGTACTTATTTTTCACTAATAGTGAAAGGGCCATTGTAAGGGAAACAAAGCTCCCCCCCCCACTAGCTCTGCTAATTGCAGATTCAGTGGAAAATACTGCACTCTGCCCCCACGCCCCATACCAGAAAAGTTAGCCCATCATGCTATGCTAACAGGATGCTTGCAGGATGACCCCTGCGGTTGCGTTTGCAAGATAAATTGCTTGAGAAGTATGCTTGCCAAATAACCCCTTGCTAGATAAGCTTGGAATTCGTTTACCTACCCAAACTCTGAGAAAGACCGCAGAGACATCTGGCATCCAGGTGTCTGCACTGGGGGTGACCCCACTCCCCTGCCCTGGTAGAACTGCCTCATAAAAGGCCTGTGAGCCTCAAACTCGGGGTCACCAGCTACTCCTCTCGCTGGTGTCCCACGAGCTCGTGTTAAAGTAAAGCTTCATTTGTGACCCGATATCGGAGTGAAGCTCTCTGTTTTGAACCCCAACCCTAACAATAGAAATTGAGGAAGGGACAGAAGTTAGAAAATTTTGACAGAAGATTATTTTGTGCAGCAGCATCGGACATCCTTCCAGTCTGTTTTCCTTTTCTCTCGAGGATAAAAGCCCTGCCCCTCTAAATATACTATAACACTGGCATGCCACTTTCCACTCTCAGGGCTGATCATATTTTCACCAAAATCTCTGTAATTAAACTGTTATTTTCCTTTGTCTTTAGTCCCTATTACTTTGTCTTTAGTCCCTATTACCTTGTCTTTAGTCCCTGTTCATTTGTCTTTAGTTCCCCCACCATTTTTGTGTTTGGTCACCCACATTTTTTCTTTCTTTACTCCCTGTTCATGGCTCCATTCTGCGGGGTGATTTCCCACCAAACCCACATCTCCTCAGAGTTTTCTTGAGTGGTAGCAGCAGGAATTATTAGATAGAAGGATTTAGATTGTGGAGATGAACACATAGAAAATGAAGGATAGACTTGAGAGGGCCTAGAACCTTTTCCAATGGGCCCCAACTGTCTCTGCCCAGAGGGATTCAAAGAAATGCCTAAGGGTAGTACAAAACACTTCTCCCCAGCACAGCCAAGTACAGATTGTTTCAGATACCTCCACACAGGCCCAGGGTCCTAATCATCCAGTCTATGCAGATCTACGGACTAAAGCCACGAGGAACCTGAAAGTGGGCTTTCACCACACGCTATGTAAAAACATCTGCCTCAGTGTGGGCGCCCACTTTCTAGAGCTGAGGAGGTTGAATGCAACACTTGGTTAAATGGTTAAATGCAGCTCCTGGTTAAATGTCCAGGCTGCAGGATGCAGGCTCATTTCTCAAGGACTGAGAAGGGGGTATAGGGAAAAGGGGATGGCTGAAGAAAGCCACCCTGACCCTGGATCCCAGAACTAGTGAAAGATGGCTGAGATACGGGAACAAAGAAAAACAGTTTGACTGAGTCAGATCAGAGCCATCTCTGCCCCTGGCCAACTGACTTGTGAAACCAACCAATCACCGAGCAGGACAGTAGAACCCTGGGCCCCATGTCAATACCTGGTTGACTCCATCTCCAAGACATCCTGTGTAAATCGCCCTGCCTGGTCAGGCAGCTACTCTCCTGGACTCTTCTTCCCAAATAAATCTCTTTCTCAAAAGAGTTTTGGGTATGAAGATCTTCATTCACTGGCATAGAGAAGATCCTTGCTGAGACATCCCCCAGTGGACAGAGAAAGTGAGAACTGAAGGGTAACACTTTTCTCCAGAGCCAGAGAAGATTGCTACACTTATGCAGGGATTTCCCCTTTTGCAGAGTGAAGCAAAGAAGCAACATCCTAGGTCAGAGAAGCAGAGATCTACTAGGAAGTCCCCTTAAGTGAGGGCTGAGCCGAGCTCAGCTTTAGCGGCTCTCCAGGAGAGGAGCAGGATTGCTATATCCTGGGTGGAGCCTATCCCCCGTAACACCAGGTATATCTTGACTTTCCTGAACAGTCAGAATACCCTTCCCTGCTAAAGCAGTTCCAGGCCTGACTTTCCTGAGCAGTCAGAAAATTTCCCTTCCAGGGTTGGGCTGCTTCTTTGCAGTTCCGCTTTCAGAGCTGTGCTAAACAGCTCCAGGTGTCTGGGACACCTTCAGGGCAGAGCTGTTGTTCTGAGCAGCTCGAGGTGTCCAGGATTCCTCGCCCTCCAGGGATGAACTGTCTGTCTCCTTGAGTTCAGTCATCAGAGCTGTCCTAAGCAGCTCAAGGTGTTGCCTGACTCCCCAGGTAGTCAGGACCCCTCTCCCCAGAGTTGTTGCCGAAATTTACTTATATTCTTGGTGCAGAAACTTGGGACCAAACCCACAGAGTTGAAACCAGTTTATTTATTGGGGGTACGGCCAGGTACCAGAGCCAATGTGGAGATCCTAACTGTTACTTAGCAGGTTAAAGTTTGAGTCATGTGCTCAGAAAAGGGTGGAGATATGCAATAAAGACAGGTCCAGATGGAAAATAAACATCTAAACAGGTTACACTGTCTTTAAAAATGCCTGTAGGAGCCAAGCGGTGGTGGTGCATGCCTTTAATCCCAGCACTCAGGAGGCAGACACAGGAAGATCTCTGTGAGTAGAAGACCAGTCTGTGCTACCAAGTGAGTTCCAGGAAATGTGCAAAGTTTTACAGAGAAACTCTGTCTAAAAAAACAAAAAAACAAAAATGGGTGCAGGCTGAAGAAAGAAATGAAAAATATAGACAGTCATAGATAAAAATAGTTTAAAATATAATAAAGTTTTTAAAGAAAGAGTAAAGTAATATGAAAAAGAATAAACCACATAAAGATAAAAAATAACCAAGGAAAGCTGGTTGGTGGTCATGCACACCTTTAATACCAGCACTAGGGAGGCAGAGGCTGGTCCATCTTTGTGAGTTTGCGGTCAACCTGGGCTATCAATGAGTTTCAGGAAAGGCACAAAGCTACACAGAGAAACCTCATCTCGAAAAACCAAAGAAGGAAAGGAAGGAAGGAAGGAAGGAAGGAAGGAAGGAAGGAAGGAAAGAAGGAAGGAAGAAGGAAGAAATAAAGAAAGGAAAGGAAAGGAAAAAGGAAAGGAAAGGAAAAGAAAGGAAAAAAAATACACAGGGAATCTGGGGCATGAATGGTCGTATGTTGTTTTTGAACATTTTGAATCCTGATGAGTGAATGACAGCTGCTGAGAGACTTGGGATTGTAACAGGGGCTGCTGAATTAAACCAGCCCAGATACTTTAGGAATGCCTTAGCTTTAAAATGGAAGTCAGAACATGTATTTTGGGGAAGAGGTTATGCTTTTTTTCCATAGGAAACAAAAGGCTGTAGTTATGTTCAAGATTGATAGAGATCAGCTTTGACTGGTTGAGCCCCTCTGAAGATCCTGTTTACAGACATAAAAAAATAAACCTAGAACAACTATAAGACAAGTGACATATTTTACCTGCTCAAACATAAAACAAAAAGTCATTTTTGGCTGGCAAGTAGACAGTGCACAGTCCATGCTTGTGTTAATGCAGATAGGTATGTTACCTTTACAAGTTTGTGTGTTTTCAGAACAAGGGCACCAGAATGGAACTAGGGACCTCTGAAGAGCTGCCAGTGCTCTTAACCACAGAGCCATCTCTCTAGCTCCATGGACTGATTTCTTGAAAATACATTTAGTCTGTGGCAAGTTTATCTCTAGAAAATCTGTAATTTCTTTATTTTTAATCCTTAGAGATGTGTTGAGGTTCCACAAGTTTTTAAGGTCCCTGATGCGTCTGCTGTTAATATCCTGTTTTAATTTGTGGTGCTCTGATAGGATGCAGGGAGTTATTTCAATTTTCTTGTATCTGTTGAGACTTACTTTGTGTCTGAATATGTGGTCAATTATGGAGAAAGTTCTGTGATGTGCCTGTTGTGGGGTACTCACCAGAGAAGGCTGGTTAGATGTGGGTTTAAGCCAATAGAAAGTCTTTATTATCTGCCTGCAAGTACACTGGGTGTTCTGGATCCCAGTGTAGCCCTGAGCCTATTTCAGGATGAGCTTTTAAGCACAAAAAGCATGTTCTGGGTTGACAAACTTCAGTTAATGAGAACAGCTAGCCAAATGCAGAAGTAGTCTAAACAGCCAGGTTAGTACATTTACTTTCATTTATTTATTTGTTAGTTTGTTTTCAAGACAGGTCTCTCTGTGTAGCTTTGGAGTCTGTCCTGGAACTCACTTTGTATAGACCAGGCTGGCCTGAAACTCACGGAGATCTACACTGGGCTCTCTGCCTCTTGAGTGTTGGGATTAAAGTTGGGTACAAATACCTCCCGGTTACTCTTTCTTTAAAAACTATATTATTATTTTTAAAGTATATTTATCTGTCACTATCTATCTGCCTGCCTCTGCCTCCCTAGTGTTGTCATTAAATGTGTGTGTCACCACAGTCTGGCAAGGGTTAGTACATTTAGAGACTTCCAATTCCTATGCAGTTTGATGGATTAGACATTATTTATTCTTCTGGCATAGGGTTTGATTCTGCAAGAATTTTCTATTCCATAGGCCAGAATCTCTTTACTGATGTTTTCCAAGAAGCCTCAGTTTCACAAACCCAGTTTTGTAATGGAAATTCCCTTGTTTCTGGCAACCAGGGGGCCTAACCATGGAGTATGCATAGAATTGTAAACTTTGTTTCTCAATAGATAAACCCCAACATCTTTCCTTTCTCTAGACATTTGTCATGGGCATCAGTGAGCAGAGGTCAAATGAATATGGATTCCAGCTCTGTACTTAGATAGGTAACACCTTCCCTGCATCTGTCCTTCTTAGTTCCCAGGTCCAGGCCTAAGGCCCTGGGTGCTGCAGATGACCCTGCGTTCACACAAAAGTGAGACTCCAGAGGAGGGAGAGAGATGAGGAGGAGAACGGCTTTGGGATCAATGAAACAGAATTTTAATGGGTCCATAGTCCAGAGACAGTCCACGTGGCAGCATCTGGGGCTTCTGCTTTCTTGACCTGGGTGTAGTGGATCCGTGGTGTAATGCCAGCTACTTCACTGTCACATTAGTGGAGAGAATTACCTTTTTGGTCTTTCCAGGTTAGTTCCAGTGTTTCTTTGTCTACCTGCTTGACCCAGACAGTATCATTGGACTGGAGAAAGGATCCACTGGTGGTGGAGTCGGAGGTCAGCTGGGTGTCTAGGCTAGTGCAGTGAATAGCCTTTATGGAGGACTGCAGTGCCTGTAATGACCTGAGAAATTAATGGTTAGACTGCTTGCAAACAGCTGGTTTCTGAGCCTAGGAAGCAGTTGAGGTGGGAGGTAAGGGTGGATAGGATTTTTACCATAATCTCACGGGGGGCAGGGCGAATCCCTCCTTATGTGGGTTGGAGCTGTCAGAATCAAAGCAAAGGAAGGAGATCTATCCATTCTTTGGTAGACTCTTTTGAGAGTTTTGTTTGTTTATTTTTTTTTAATTCATGTCCTGTTTATTTCTTTATCTGGGTGGAATTCTGAGGTCTGTATGCACAATGAAGTTTTCAGTCTGTATATGAAGCTTTGGCCATTTATTGAGAGATTTTTGTCTATGAAAGCCTGGCCATTATTGGACCCCATTCTAGGGGGAGCCCAAGTCATGAGACCAGTTCCTGAAGGAGCTTTTCAAGCTGCTACTTTGAGTTGTTATGGTCTGGTTGGGGAAACACTTTTACTGACTAGGAAGGTGTATCTATCAAAACTAGCAAGTACCGTTATCCTTCCTGGGCAGGGTGGAATTTGGTGAAGTCATTTTTCCACAGTTTTTGGGCATCTTCCCCTGTCATTTGGATTCTTTCCTGGGTCAGGACTCTCTATTTTGGATTCACTTGAGCACAAACCTGAGACATCCAGCCGAGACATCCTTTGCTAGGCTATACTGTCTAGGTATAATATACCTTGTTCTGATTCAACTCTGAAAGTTTTGTGAACCCCTCATGAGTAGCCTTTGAGGTTAGTTACCAACAGTCCAGTCAGTTGTTTTTGGGAGAATGATCCTTCCCGCTGGTGTCCTCCATCATCCTGTGGTTTTGAACTGTTCATTTTATTTTACCATGGAGTGTCAGGCAGTAAAGGGTCATGTTATGTCATCAGAATGTCATTTCCCACCCCACTCCCATTCCAAAATATTTAAGTAGCCCCACTGAATTTGTAGGCAGCTAGGTCAGAAGCCTAGCAGTGGAGGACAGCAATTTGTAGGGGAAGCCAAATACCTTCTACGACAGCCAAGATTTTTTAAAAGTCCTTTCTGCATGTGGTGAAAAGCCCTCTTTCTCTATAGATCATGCAGTGGACATGCCCAACTGTAAAAGCATACTGACTGTCCATGTGTATGGTGAAGGAATTCCCCCACCCTCTCCTGAGACATTAGGTCAGATCTATCTGTTCTGCTCTCTGCACTGAGGTATCTGATGTGGGTCTAATTTTTTCAGTTAATGGAACTGCTATAGCTCCCATGTACCCGGGTTTATCTTTCATCTCTTGACAGTCATGGATGAGCACCTTTGTCAACACAGAAGAGGGTAGCTGAAACCATGGCGTGCTGTGCTCTGAGTCTAAGATCTTGATATAACCTTAACTTGTTTGTTTTGTTTAATGAAACTAGCATTAGCCTTGATATTTGTTAGACAGATGGACCAACCTGTAGCTACAGGGTCCTATCATTTGGACAGGCACGTCACAGGTCATTTTTATGGCCCAAAAGTTTGAATTAAAGCCCTTTTTATGTTTTGTTTCATGGACAAATATGGAAAAAGTTTTGAGACATCTGGATATTCTATGGCTGCAGTGGAAATCACGGGTCTATTTAAAGTCTTAAATGGCTTTTGTTCAGTCTAGGTCCTCATTATGGGCTCAGCACCCCCTTTGTGCTGGTGTATAAAGGCCTTGACAGTCTGGAAAGTCTGGTTCCAGAGGCATCAATATCCAGCTGCACCCAGGAACTCTTGAAGATGTCTCTTAGTCTTTGAGTTGGATCTGAAGGAGGGCAGCAATGCCATTCTAGTCAGGATTCTTTTCCTCCCCTCAGCTGGTAGTTAGGATGGGTAGGCCTCTACACATGGAGACTTTCTTAGCCCACAGGTTGTTAGCCCAAGTCTGTAACCCTTGTAGTTGTTCCTCAGTGGGCCCTTTACAATTTGTTTTCTTAGGACACCTGGAGGAAGGGCAGGATTTCTACATTTAATGTCTTTAACTTCTGGGGAACCTGGTCGAAGTATGTTGCCCATTATAACCACCCTTCTGGCTCTTTCTATATGAAAGCAAAAATGGCTGAATCCGCCAGGCGGTGGTGGTGCATGCCTTTTATCCCAGCACTGGGGAGGCAGAGCCAGGCGGGTCTCTGTGAGTTTGAGGCCATCCTGGGCTACCAAGTGAATTCCAGGAAAGGGGCAAAGATACATAGAGATACCCTGTCTCGAAAAACCAAAACCGAAACCAAACAACAACAACAACAAAATGGTTGAATCCCCACTACCAATGGGAGACTAAAGAATGCATCTTTCATGTCCAGGCAGTGCACACCTGTTTCTCTGGAAGAACCAGACTCATGAGAATTAGAGGTCCTGGGTTTCTTCACATGCAGGAGAGACATATTCCAGTGTGACTGGCAGGGCACCAGGATGCCTGTCTCATCAAGCCAGGCAATGTGAGCTTCATTTTCCCTGTTTGTTTCCAGGGTCATTTGTTATTGTTGATCTTTTGATAGGTGGCAGAACTTTCAGCTAGGAGATATTCTCTGATACCAAATTATTTCAGTGCATCTGTAGTCTGTGTCTCATTATCAGAGAAGGTGAAGGTGGCTTTCTGTAGCTGGAGAGCTTCTCTCCAAGTGCCACCAAGCCCCCGCGGTCCCACAACCCACGTGTGAAATAATCACTCAGAGGCTTATATTATGTATGAAATGTATGGCCATGTCAGGCTTCTTGTTGTCTACTTCTTCTATCTTAAATTAACCCATTTCTATTAATCTATAACTTGCCACGTGGTTCGTGGCTTACCTGTACCTTGTGGAGGCTGGCATCTCTCTCTACCTCAACCTTCCACTTCCCAGAATTCTCTTCTCTGCTTGTCCTGCCTATTCTTCCTGCCTGGCTACTGACCAATCAGCATTTTAATTATCCACAGAAATATCCACAGCAGCTTTCAGTTTGTACAGATGTTCTTGTCCAAATCAGTTTTTTCTTCTACACACACAGCTTTTGGACTATCTCCAGCAACTGGGACCTAGTTTTACCTTTAATTTTTAAAACACTTTTATAATATTTTTCTAATTCTCTGCTTGAATAGGTGACAAAGGCAATCTTTATAGCTGCTGTCTTTAATCTTTCTAAAAAGTACTTAGGGAAATTTCTTAAAGTGCCCTTGGTCAGTTGTGGACAGAAGGGAATATCTGTTCTTTCCTGGCTGCGTTGCCTGGCAGCAAATCCCTTGTCCTCCCAGGGGCAGTGTTTTCACTTTTTTCAGAGAAAAGGGTGGGTTTACACATCCCTGGTTGCAAAGAGACACAAATTATGGAAGAGAAAGTAGTGGAACTTTCTCCTTTTCTTAGAGCTCAGCCCAGGAGAACTTTTCCCTTTCCCTGGAACTATTTAGTGCAGGCACAAAGTGGAGGGAATGATCATCTGAGGAAATATTTCCCCTGACCTGTGTGCAGTCTGCTTAGATGGCCGTGGGTGTTGGGGCCTTTACTAGTGACCTGGTTGCATTTGTTAGAGCTCTGGAGGGATATGTATCCTGACTTCTTGGGAAGTCAGGCTATACCTACAAATGTTACATCCCTGGAGGGAAGGGTATCTGACATGTCAGGAAGTCAGGCTGTATCTACTGTTGTGAAGAGAAGGCATCATGGATACCTACATCTTTGAGGAGAAAGGCATCTTGATTTCTCTGAAAGTCAGGGCAATACTAGATCTAGGGACCTGTGAGTTATGGTCTCCCCTCAGGATGTGGCAATCCTGCTCCTCTCTGAGAGAAAGAAAGCCTTTACAGCTGAGCTCTGCTGTGCTCCTAAGGGAGCTTTCCCAGCAGAGGTAGACATAGAAAGACATGTAGAGACATATACACAGACAGACAGACATGCAATAAAAACCACCGGGGTGGCCATCACATATTCATACACCTGAACAGACAGAGCTATCCAATGATGAATGACCTGGTTCCCAGACACTGAGTCAGCATCCACATCTGACCTCTGCTCTGTGTCTACACAGAAGGCACTTCAACAATGCTTACCCCAGAAGTGACAGAACAGGTGACTTTCTCATTTGTTTCCTTTGAGATTGGAGGTGACAGATCTCTTCTGAAGCACTACGCTGTAATTGGTCAAAGGTAGTCCTGCAGGGTTTGAACAGGAATGGACCCATAGACTCATGTTTGAAGCTTGGCCTAAGGGAAGGGACACTATTAGGAGTTGTGGTCTTGTGGAATTCATGTGGCCTTGTTGGAGGAATTGTGTTGTGTGGCTGTGGGCTTTGGGATCTCAAATGCTCAAGCTAGGCCAAGTGTGCCTCAGTCTCCTTCTGCTGCCTCCTGATCAAGATGTAGAACTCTCAGCTTCTTCTCCAGCCTTACCTCTGCCTGCTGGCTGCCATGCTTCTTCCCACGATGATCACAGATTAAAACGTTATCATTAGATATTTGTTGTTTGCCCTGCATAGTTTTAGTCTTGCCTTGGTCCAATCTTTCCCTAATTCCTTGAAATGGAAATGTATATTTTGTGTCATAGTTTTTGCGTTGATATGAATTGTGTTTACATGAGGTCATAGTCAAAAGATTTCCTTGCGTGTCAGAAGAAACTGTGGACATTCAAACAGTATTGGGACTATCACATTATACGGGGATCTTTGAAATCAGACTAAATGCATTTTGCATCATGGTATGACTGTCAGCCTGTCATGTCCTGTGTCAAAATTTTGGGGGTTGAATGAAAACCTTCAAGGTGGTATGCTGAGTTTGAGCATTTGTCTTTGATGTGTGCCTTCATGGGTGACTAACAATCACAATTGTGACTTAGAGTCACAATTGGTGACTTCTCCTTAGGAGGAGGATCCTTTAGGAAGGAATATAGTCTCACCACATTTCTTTGTTTTGTTGAAAGGGAGCAGCCCCCTTCCTTCTCAAGTAGGCATGCCATCACCAACAGTTGAGACTCCATTCTTAAATAATGTAAGGTAAAGTAGAAACTATTGCTTTTCCTTGCCAATCCATATTTCTTGTGTGATATCTTTATGTTTATATTTTTGGCAGATTGAATCAGGCATTTCTACATGGCAGGCATTTGCTCTTGTGCTGAACTTTACCCATGTCATGACATTTGAACTTTGGCATTAGTTTCATTTTTTCAGAGCAAAACTACATGCATTCATGAAATTAATAGTGATCTCCTGAATCGCTGAATTGTCACTTTGTCATATTGTCTCTACCTTTGTGTATGTTTTTACACTTTTATATTGTTTTCAAATGTGTGATCTTATCTGTTGACCTATCTGTACATTCTCCCTCTCTTTTGGTGCTTTATTGTTTGAGGTTTAGCATTTACTTTACTAATGTTCTTGAGAACTCATTGGTCTCAGACAGCAACTTAATAAAAATGCTTTGCTTCCTGGGAATTATTAGCCTTACAGTTCAATAGGGGTCACTCCAGCTTCTGATAGACAAATATAGAACTTGTGTGAATGTTTAACTCTAGGGAGAAATTTTGAGTGAGGCCTGAGTGATTTCTTTTTTGTTGTTATTAGAGATAGGGTCTCACTATGTACCTTTGCCTGTCCTGGCAAACTCTTTACGGAGCAGGCAGGCTTGGAAAACACAGGGTTTCACCTGTCTCTGCAACCTGAGGGTTGGGATTAGAGGTGTGCACCACCACACCCTTATTGAAGTAAATAATTTTGATAAAATTCTGATGAAGTATACTATATAGTGTTACTCTGTTTGCATGTCTCTCTGTATATATTCCTAGGCATTTGTCCTGTTGTGCTGTATTCTGTTCTGTGGTCACAGGAATGGAAGGTGTCATTCTCTTTTGATGTTCCCTTTTAAAATGAGTTGGTGACTGCATTTGGTATTTACTGACCCCTGTCATAGCATGTATCAAGCACACAGAATTATGTAGATATATTCCAGTGGAGTGTACATTTACAATGCAGTCAGTCTCACCATTTCTATTATGTACATCTTTGGGATACTTTAGGATGCAGTGACCTATGAGGATGTGCATGTGAACTTCACTCATGAAGAGTGGGCTTTGCTGGATCCTTCCCAGAAGAGTCTCTATAAAGATGTAATGCTGGAAACCTACTGGAACCTCACTTGTATAGGTAAGAATGTGAACTTTCTGTCAGGTTTTAACTTAAGGGAAGAAGACTTTTTTTGTATGTGGGTACTCTCCTATAATTTTGAATGTTAAAGAAGAAAGATTCTGGTGAATATATCAGGCATTGTTCTAAGGTTCATGAAAACCAGAAATTCCAATTGTTCCTAAGTTCCCATAATATATCACATATTCTGGTACTGTGTTTTAGGATACAAATGGGAAGACAAAAATATTGAAGAACATTATCAAAATTCTACAAGACTTGGAAGGTAATTTTCACATGTAAGCTGATATATATGTATGTCTGTGATAAGTACTGGATTCCTGGTTGATGGATTCATCCATCACTGATGCAATAAGTTATGGACGAATTATGCAAATAAATAAATCCAGATGTAATAAACAGAGCATAGCAAAGCAGAGCACTCCAGGGAGCTCTCAGGAAGGCATGAGACAGATCAGGAGAGCACCAATGGCACATCTTTGGGCCAGGTCTTAAATAGCCAGTGGGCATGGGCATGGTCTCAGACATCTCTGTGGGAGGATTCGCCAATGGTGGGCTTTCTGAAATGATGCCCCCTCTGCTGGAGATTGTAAACATCTGAAAATTTTGGGGGGTATATATGGGTGCAGGTTCAATTCTGTTTACTTCCTGCTATCGTGGGACCATGTGGGGACAGGGAAGTTGGAGGTGAGGTGGGCCAATGTTCAGCAGGGGTATGGCTGGAGAAGATTTGGATAGCGGCCATCCAGGAGACCTCAGGCATCTGTTCTTGAGGAGGCAGAGCATGCAGTTTGGTAGGAGCAAAAAAATAGATTATCACTGGCACTCGGAATGGGGCTAGCATTGGTAGTAGCAAGACTGCCAGAAAGAATGGAAACTGAGAAGTGTCCTGGTTGTACAAAAGACTCTAGGGTGAATGAGTAAGGCATGAGGGCAGATATGCTCTTAATCGGGACATCTTGGAAAACAAGGTTTCAGTTGCTGGGTAGGTGACCACTTGTGCCTGGAGAGGTGGTATCAGCAGTGAAATCCCTGATGTTTGGGGATATGGCATGCTAAAACTACGGTTGATGTTTTCCAGGAGTACTGGAGCCATAGCATCTGCTGTTTTTCTGGAGGTTGGAAAAACATCCATTCTATAAATGTGTCAATATGAGTTAAGAGATATGGAGCATTGTTATGAGCAGGCATGTGGCTGAAATGAACCTGGTAGTATTTGTCCAGCTGACATCCTTGGTTGGTGGTTGGCACCCTCAGAGCTGATGCAGGAGCTGGTGTATGTGGAGGTCCCCCTGTGGGTTTGGCCTTGGCCCAGGCAGGAGGAGTGAACCTACAGAATATGCTCAAAATGGCTGGGGTCAAAAATAGGCTTTGGAAACTGATATTATTTTCCATCAGAACAGACTATCTACTGGAATTGATTTACATCTTGGTGTCATAGTACAGAGTTATGGCCTTGGGTTAAGGCATGAACAGTTTTAAGTCTAAATTCACTGAACAGTGGATGTTTGGTGAGTGAAGGCAGAGAGAGTTGAACATGCCTGCAGGGTTCTGTATCCTCTCTAATGCTAACCTGTCTCTAAAAGCTGAAAACAGTCAAATCCACAAAAATTTAAGGTCCCCTTAAAATTGTTTGTAATCAATGCTTTATCAGTTTGTCAAAACTGCATTTGTTAAAGCTAACACTTTGAACCTCTGAAGTTATATCTGAAACCAGTTGATCCTGTAGCATGGAGTCTGTGAATGAGGCACACCTGTCTCTATTTTTAACAGGAAATATACTAATGAGCTACTAAGGTGCTCGTACCCTTGGGATTGAGGGTGCTGTTAAACTGGGGAATCTATTAGTACCCTGGTCCTCAAACACCATCAGATCTGAGAAGGATATGTAAATGAGCAGGAGTGAGCCAGCTTTTCAGTTACCCAGGCAGTCCCAAGTCTCTCTGTGGTCACTGGGTGACAAGTCCCAGAGGTAGCACTTGTTCAGATGCCAAGTCCAGAGGATCTGACAGATTCTCTGTGGAGTAGAAATTTGGGGAGATTGGCCTTCCTGTCATGGCAGAGTGGCACAATTGTTACCCCACTGTGCCACTTATTCATAGTCTGGACATGATCTCAGCAGCAGTAAAAGGTGTGGAGCAGCTCCAGGTGGAGGATCTTCTATGGCCATCCACCTTCTTGGAGAAGATGCAGGATGCTTCCAGGAGTTGGCATGTCTTTCATAAAAAGCTTTTATATTAAATACTATATTCTCAGATCTCTGAGAGTGTTTGAGAATGGGGGAACCAAATCTGTTACGTTTATCTAAACTAGACAAAGGTTTTTTAGGTTTAACTTTGAGGGCATATGTAAGTTAAGTCTAAACATACAGTTTACCCAATTAGTTACAGCTGACCAATGTTAGTAAAACCCAGAAAATTCAGTCTGCAGTTTTCCGTGGTGATCCTGAGATATATCAGGCAAAACCAAGTTTTATCATTGCAAACAATTTAATTTCAATATCAGTTATCAAAACCAGCATTGTTTTAAATCCTGTTTAATAAACCTTGTGTTTAGGACAGGACAGAAATTATCAACAGAAATAGATCCTAACCCAAATTAAATTAGAGAGCTCATGTCTCCTTGGTAGGGCCAGTCAAGTGGTTACCTTTACTAAAGATAGTGGTGAAGTATTTTCTTAACCTCAGTTAAAATGGTGGCTGGTAATGTTCTCTTGAACAGTTTCGAAAGGAGTCATAAGCCATCCAGATTTTGAAACAAACCCAATTAGCAAGACACATTCAGGACACATAAACTCGGGCATTCAAAACTAGTCTGAAACTTACAAGTGTGGCCACACCATTCACACATTTCCACCATACATAAAAAGTAAACAGGATCATGAACAGAAACATTTTTTTTCATGAGGCTTCTAGCAGGTCGGGCAGCCTGATACCAGGATAAAAACAGAGTAGCAGCACATGCTGCCCAGTTGAGTAAGTCAGAGCGGCAAGTGGAGAATTTTGGAAAAAGAGATTTTTAGGAGGGTGGAAAGTGTAGCAAGTGTATTGAAGGAGAACAGGTGTAAGGGTGAAGTAGGCAGGTAGAATTTTAGGGGTAGGGAGTATGGGAGGAGGGACCCCATGGGCTGCAGCAACATGGTTGTAGTGGTGGAGGTAGTGGAGGTGGTGGACATGGTTGTGGAGGTGTTGAAGGTGGTGATGGTGGTGATGGAGCTGGTGGAGCTGGTGGTGGTAGAGATAGTGGAGGTGGTGGAGATGGTGGTGGATGTGGTAGAGGTTGGTGGAGGTTGTTGTTGTTGTTGTTGGTGGTGGTGGTGGTGGTGGTGGTGGTGGTGGTAGTGGTGGTAGAGATGGTGGAGATGGTGGTCGAGGTGGTAGAGGTTGTTGGTAGTGGTGGTGGTGGAGGTTGGTGGTGGAGGTAGTGGTAGAGATGGTGGCGATGGTGGTGGAGATGGTGGAGATGGTGGTGGTGTGCTGTGGCAGCAGCAACTCTGCTGGTATGGAGGAAAGAAGGAGGGAGCAGACAGACAGACAAACAGGCTGGAGATGTTTATGCAGTAGTTCAGGGTGTGAGAGCAGACAGGAACAGAGAATGGAGGTATTGTGGGGAGAACCCTGGTGTGTAAACCAGGAAGGAGAGAGGCAGGCAGACAGACAAACAGAACTGGGGAGGGGGAGGAATGGGAGCATTAGAATCACTGTGTTTCCTAACTACACACTGGGAACAAGATGCAGAGGAACAGGGAAGAGAGAAATGGGGCAGTATGTCCGCATCCCCAATTTGAAGGAAAAAAACCCAGAGTTTCTGGAGACTGAACTTGGACTTAGCAAGTACCCATTCTCAAGCCATTTACTGAGGATGTGGTTGGCAGCGGTTACAGAAATTGTTTCTGGGAGCTGTGTGTGGGGTGGACTCTGTAGTGAAGTCTGTCTCACACAGGGGAACCCCAAGGGCAGCGACTGTCAATACCCTGAAACAGGCTGGAGTCACCTGGCACTTCAGTGGCTCAGCAGGCAGTCTGGAGGCTGGAAGAGGTCCTGCACCTCTTAAGACATTGTGGTTTGGGAATGGGAGGCTTACTGAGCTGCTCATTCAGTGTGTCAGAGATGGAGTGGGCAGAGAGTGAATGGCCTTCCACAGCCACAGTACATGGTTGTGGAAGACTACTCATCTTGGCCAGTGCACCAAAGATAAGTATTGGATCCCCTGGGTCAGTGGGTTCTTTTGTCTGCAATGCAATAAAATAAATGAAACTGAAATAATAAATCCATATTTTATAAACAGAGCAAAACAAAGCAGAGCATTCCCAGGTGTCTCTCAGGAAAGCAGGAGATAGAACACAAGAGCACCCATGGAAGATCTATGGGCTGGATCTTATTTGGCTAGGAAGCATGGTCTCAGACATCTCTGGGGGAGGAGCCATGGATGGCAGGCTTTGTACAAGGGGATGCCTGAGCAGGAGATTTCAAATAGTTTGAGAAAATGTTAATGTGACCTGAACTTTTAATAAAAAGCAACTGTATAAAAAGGCTTAGGTTAGTGATGATTATTAAATTGTCACAACACAGTGTACACCAATGTCAGGTAGCTCATCACTGTTTGGAAGCTTTCTTTTAATGACAAAACATGGAAACAATGCCATAATAGTTTCAATCATAGCCATGTGAGAGGCAAGTTGTACAACTGCCCATCTAATTACCACCATGCCTTCCAATTATATCATTGATGAGGGCATTAGTGTATGGCCAAGACCTTTTATAAGCAAAGTTTTGGTAATACACCTAGTTTTGCTCATAAACTTGTAGTGACTGAATTACCATATTTTAGTGAGAGGAGCACTTTATGAGAGACCAAGAGGTGGTCTTGGTGTAGAAACATGAATCTCTATTCCACATCTGTTTGACAAACAAAACATTTGACTATGTGAATGCAATGTGAAATCCCTTTATTTGTTATCTTCCTTTACCAGATGTCACTCTGGATACCATCCATGTGAGCATAAGGGGAATGGAAAGAAGCATTGTAATTCTGTTTCTCTCAGAACAACTGGGAGATATGTGGTAGTCCCCACTATGAGAAGACATGATGACTGTGATACAAGTTTACAATTAAATAGTTTTCCAACTTCAGTGGGAATTCATCAACAAACTCTCATTGGAGAAAAACCTTTTGAGTACCAGGAATATGGAAATTCATCTCTCTCTACTGGAACACTGTGCACATGTGGTGTGGCTCACAGTATAAGAAAATGTTATGAATGCAATCAGTGTGGTCAGACCCTCAGTTCTTCAAGTTCTCTTCAAAGATGTGAAAAAGCTCATGTGGGAAGAGAAAATGATAAATGTGAGTCATCTACTAAAGGCTTTAGTCTTGAGAGGCATCGTCAAGCACACCAAACAACCAATAATGAAGAGGCTCTCTGTGAATGTAATCAACATGATAAAGCCTTTAGATCTGATTGCTCTTTAGAAGTATACAAAAGAACTAATTTTGAAGGAAAATGCTATGAGAATGATCAAAGAATTAAAGATTTTGCATGTCACAGTCTGCATCATCAAGTACATAGAATTCGAACTAGAAAGAAATGTTATGAATGTAATCAATGTAGTAAAGCCTTTGTACAGAAGAGTGATCTACACAGACATGAAAGAGTTCGTATTGGGGAGAAACCCTATGTGTGTAAACTATGTGGTAAAGCCTTTGCACAAAAGATTAATCTTCAAAGTCATGAAACAATTCATACTGGAGAGAAACCATTTCAATGTAATCAATGTGGTAAAGCATTTTCAATGAAGAGTTATCTTCTCTACCATGAAAGAATTCATACTGGAGAGAAACCCTATGAATATAATCAATGTGGTAAATCCTTTGCACAGAAGAATAGTCTTCAAATTCATGAAATAAATCATACTGGAGAGAAACCCTATGAATATAATCAATGTGGTAAAGCCTTTGCACAGAAGATTAGTCCTTCAAAGTCAAGAAATAATCCATAATGTAGAGAAACCCTATAAATGTAAACCATGTGGAAAAGCCTGTAGAACAGGGCTGGACTAGGGAGTGAGCAAGCCAGAGCACAGAGTGACCTGATTGTGTGTTGGGGGCCTCACAGGTAGTAGCCAGAGGTGCATGACAAGATCAGATTGTTTCTAGGGTTGTTTTAGAATCCACAACCTGGCTTGAAATGGAATGCCACCATTTCAGCATGGAAGGATGGGGAGAGGCCCAGGATTTAATCCTCTTTGGGGTCTAAATGTCCTGAGATCTCATGTGGGCTAGGGCAATAGATGCAGTGGGTTGCATTGTTTATAAAGAGAGAGATATAAACACTCTGAGGCTATGGTCATGGCTTAGTTGCAGCTTTAGTGGCCTCATATAGAGAGGCTTTCTATGCCAGGGCCAGAGCTGTGCCCATGAGTCCCTGGACAAGGACACAGACAATGATGAAAGAGGTTTCCTTCTTGCTCACTGGGGGTGCACACTAAGCTGAGATTACACAAAACAGAAAAATCTCCCAGGTGGCAAAGTATGGCAAAATCCTTTCACCTCTGATATGGGAAACTGAAACAGAGAAGGAAGACAATTGTGGCCAAAGCAACTATGGGTATTGCTCCAACTGGTTATTGTCCAGTTGTGGTAAGGTTCAGGTCCAAAACTGGAGGTGTGCAATTGGTGAGGGCAGGGGGCTGACAGGATCTGAGGGTGAATCTGGACAGCTGCTGCTTTATTAAAGAAGGCTACACTTTCATACTCCACAATTGCACACAGGTGTACATTGGAATGGGAGGAAGGGGGCTTGTGTGCTGGGTTGGGGCTTGTGAGCAGGGATTAAGGGAGCTAGCAAGGACCATGAGGAGTTAATAGACACCACAGTCATGTGTTAATGGAAGGGCCACCAGTTCTTCTTGCCAGAGGTGAGGAGATTGGCTTCCTTTATAGCAACCAGACATTTTCTCCAAGCCCTTGTGGAAATGTCAGCTTTTATTTAAACGTCTGATATTGTGAAAAGGACTTTCTAAGGGAACCAGACCCTCTATTATAGAATGTTGGTTAGTTTATCTACATAGCCAATTTTTTAAAGTTAACAAAGACAGAGGTAGACAAATATTACTGTGAACTGAATAGACCTTAGGAAATTATAAAACTTGATTATCAAAAGTACATTACTTATAAAAACCTTGTTTGTCAAATACACCTTATTCATCAAGCATATGTTCCTCATCTAACTTTTCTAGCAGCTTGTGTAAACCTGTTTAGGAGTAGGCAGAGTTATCATGGTCTATGGTTTCACAGTGGTTGGAATTTTGTGCAAAAAATTACTTTGTTTAAAGATGCTCCCATTATATACAGCTTTATTCTCCTCTGAAGACCACCCAAAATTTGATGAAATAATAGAAGCATGATGTAAAAATAAGTATTATCAATTTGCTTCACTTATTCACTAATGATGCAGAAGTAAGAGAAAGCTAGTCTGTAGACTGTAACGTGAATCTTAAAAGGTCTTATTAATAAAAACAAATCTGGTGCTAACTATTGGGGTGAATGATGATAGATCAGAGACAAAACAAGTCACATCCAACCTACCTTGCCAGTTCCTCAGCTGATCAATCTTGTTTCCTCAGACTGAAGGCCTCTGAGTTCTCATGAGAATGGATCACAGCTGAACGGAAGACTAAATGCTTAAAAAAGACTCTATTCCTGGTCCTCGTGCCTTATGTACCTTTCTGCTTCTTGCCATCACTTTCTGGGATTAAAGGCCTGTGTCACCATGCCTGGCTCTTTACTGTGTGGCTTTGAACTTACAAAGGTCTGGATGCATCTCTGCCTCTGGAATGCTAGGATTAAAGGGGTGTGTGCTATCATTTTCAGGGCTCTATCTCTATCTAGTGGCTGATCTGTTTTCTGAACCCAGGTAAGTTTATTATGGTGCACAATATATTGGGAGACACAATATTACCACAGTAGACTCCTTGTCAAATAGGCAATAATATATACATATATAATGTATAATTTAGTCATCAGAGTATTGAGGCTCTCTAGGAATTATAGATATAAGTATAAAGCTCACTATGATCCAGTAGGGTTTACTTCTCTAAACCCTGCATTTACATTGATGAGCCTTTCCTACAGAATAACAGTTAAAGAGGGTGCTTATTAGTGTGTACCTTTTTTTAAATCATAATTTCTTTTTACAATAACGAAAATCATAGCACTTTTTCTACAGCACACCTGAGGTATTGCTAGGCCACAAAGTGGCAGGTTTCCTTTGTCCTTTCTCAGTTCATAGCAAAACCTAATTCCCCAGAATAGAGTCCTACTGAGTGCAAGAATAGTTCAGGGAAGACTTTGCAGTCCAGCCCCAAGTTCTGCATCAGTGTCAATCTCTGCAGGTCTGGGGCAGTTCTGTGCCTGGAGTGGAAGCCAGGGCTGTGAATCATTTTGCTCCCTCACTTAACAGCACTGTCTCTAAGGGAGCTGTTTAGATCACTCAGTCCTCAGTAGCCAGTCAGGACCTCCAGATGGACTGCCAGTCAGAATGGGGAGGGCAGTTTTGATCAGCCCCCTCATCATGGTCGTGGTTCAGTGGTTAAAGGTGGATCTCCTGTTCTGTGTGCTGGGCTGTGACTGGCTAATGGGACCCACGAGGAAAGCAGGTGAGCTCGAAATCCACCATGGTGAGTGAGGGGCCACCGTCCCATGTGGGGAGACACCACTGGAGCCAATGTGGGGTCCCCCTGGGTCAGTGGACATGGAGTCAGGATGTGGTATCCAGAGTGATTTCCTTCTGGTTCCCTGAGATCCCTGCAACTCCCAGGCAGAAGTGGGACCTCTAGATAATTTATCTCTGTGGTTTGTGCCTGCAGAGAGTATGGGGGAGTGTGAGCCTTTATGTGGAAATAACCTCGTCACCATGCAAGGAATGCTGATCATGGTGATCATTTTTTCATTTCTTTCAGTAAAAACTGGCCAAGGAAGGCAGATTTGCTAGTTTGCAGAGCTCTGGTCATGCTAGTGTCTTCTAAAAGTTCTGCACTTGGTACTGAACATTCAGGTGTAGGATCTGTCTGCAGTTGATTCTGTGCAGACTGTAAAGTCTGTGTCATTAACACATTTGCATGTCGATGCTAAGATGGTTCATTTACCTGTGTCATTAAGGCCAGACTTACTGTGATTCCTGGCCTCATGTGGTTAAATTTACTCAATATTTATTGTGTTTTTCAGTTCTAAATTTGCTCTCAAGTTCTACTGTGCTGTGGGTTGTTCTGTTTGTTAAATTTGTTGCTCTGATTGGTTAATAAATGAAACACTGATTGGCCAGTAGCCAGGCAGGAAGTATAGGCACCACAAGCAGAGAGGAGAATTCTGTGAAGTGGACGGATGAGGCACAGAGACGCTGCCAGCAACTGCCATGAGAAGATGTTAAGATACCAGTAAGCCATAAGACATGTGGCAACTTACAGATTAATAGAAATGGGTTAATTTAAGATGTAAATACAGCTAGCAAGAAGTCTGAGCCATTAGGCCAAACAGTTTAAATAATATAAGGATATGAGTGATTATTTTATAATTAGGCTGTTGGACTGCTAGGGCTTGGCAGGACTTGGAAAGAAAATTCTAGCTACACTATTGATACCTTTAGTCTTTCCCAGACAATACAGTGGTCCCTCTACCCTCCACTCCCAAGATAGGTTTTCTTTGTATAGTCCTGGCTATGCTGGAATTCACTCTGTAGACCAGGCTGTCCTCAAACACCAACTGCATAGTTTAAAGTAGTGTGCTGCCACCACCACCCAGGTCAATACAGTCTTTATTACAGTTTCATTCAGGGTTTGAAGTCAGATTGTGTCACTGTGTACACTATTTATTCAGGTGTGTGTTGATCAATTTTTCATTCATGATGACATTTTCTCATGTGATTTTTGTTTCTCATGCAATTTAGGTTGTACCATAAATTGTTAGACTTTAATTGCAATTTTCCTGTATCTGTAGCTCAAATTCCACATTGTCATAATATAATATTGATGTAATAGACACATGGTTGTTTTCTACTCAAGGTTAGCCCTGCTCCCTCCTAAGAAAACCCATCCTCCATCGGGCACAGTTCCCAGTGGGATCCCCAACTCTCCATGGTTGAATGTGCTCTGTTACACCCTTTCCTTAAAAAGACTCTTTAATTAGGTTTGCATGTATATAGAAGGAGATGGTGCCTGTGTCCTAGGCAGGTAGGCCCCATGCAGCTAGGGAACAGAGGAAGCATTCCATGACCCCAAGCAGAGACAGCTGAGTCCATCCACGTGTGTCACCAACTGACTGTAACCATTGAAGTCAGTTGTTGTCATCCGGGTCTTTCACCTTCTCTCAGTCCCCAAACACAAGATGTTGCTTGGCCCCATTTCCTCCCAATTGAGTTGGTCTGGGCTGTGATCAGACAGATTTGTGACTCTCCATGTTTGCGGGACTGAAGTCCTTTGGGTTCAATTTGTTAAAATATTGAAATCAGTGGGGTGTTGCATGGTTTTAATCCCAGCACTCGAGATGCAGCAATGGTCACCATGCAGTCCACACCAGGTACTCAATTGCTAAACAATTTCACATCCCCTTTTATTTCTTTTAAGATTCATTTTATTATTGTTATCTTTGTGAGTCCACATGAATAGTGTAGTTTGGAATCAGATGTCAGCCCGTGTGACCCAGTTCTTCCTTACTACGTTGTTGGTTCTGAGGACCACACCAGTCCATTAGCCATGGTTGCAATCACTTTTACCTGCTGAGCCATGCCATGATGAACACTGAGCTCTGATATTTTTTTGTTAATTGTTGATTTTTTTTGTTTTTTTAATCAGACTGATGAAGTTCATGCTGACCTTGAACTTCACACTTTTCTGTTTCCCCTTCTAGTTAGTGGGATGACAGGTTTTATTACCATGTGCTATTTAAGCAGAGGTCTTGTATGTGCTCAGCAATTATTCTATCCATTGACCACCATCTCATATGAAAACATTGACGTATCGAGTTTTTCATTTACAGATCTGAACTGAAAACCTGTCTCCGAAACAAACCAAAACTACAAACACAAACTTTTGTGAAAATAAATGGTGTGTGTGTGTGTGTGTGTGTGTGTGTGTGTGTGTGTTTTGAGATGGAGTCTGTCTCAGTTGCCTAGACTGGCCTAGAACTCACACCTTAGCCCTTGAATTTTGCCCCTTGGCTTTTCTTTCTAAGTATGTGGAGTACAGGGCTGGACTAGGGAGTGAGCAAGCCAGAGCACAGAGTAGCCTGTGTGTCTATCTAGAGGTGTATGACCAGATCAGAATTTTCCTAGGTTCGGATTAGAATCCAGGACCTTGCTTGAAATGGAATTCCACCAGTTCAGCATGGATGGATGGGAAGAGGCCCTGGATTGAATCCTCTTGGGGGTCGAAATGTCCTGAGATCCTATTGTGGGCTATGGCCACAGATACAGTGTGAGGCATTGTTTATGAAGAGAGAGATATACACTACTGAGGCCATGGTCATGGCTTAGTTGCAGCTTCAGTGGCCTCGTCTAGAGGGTGAGTGAGCATGCCAAGACCAGAGCTGTGTCCAGGAGTCCCTGGACAAGGATAAGGAGACTGATGAAAAAGAGGGTTCCTTCTTGCTCCCTGGTGGAGAACACTAAGCTGAGATTACACAAAACTGAAGAACCTCCCAGGTGGCAAAGTATTGCAGAGTCCTTCTCACATGGGAAACTGAACGAGAGAAGGAAGAAAGTTGTGGCTAGAGCTACTTAGGGTGTTGTTCCAATTGGTTATTGTAATGATGGTAACGAGTGTGGTGTACTTACATCTGTCTGAATAACAGGCATAGGGCGGTGAAGTCACTCAACAAAGGAGAAAGACAATAAATGGACCAGGAGCAGGATTTGAACCCATGTATCCCATGTGTACTCATAAACTTTTTAAGGCTGCATGTATTTATTAATGTAGGGGTGAGGGCATGAGTGTGTGGGAATCAGAGGACAACTTACCTGAATCCATTTTCTCCTTCAACCATGTGGTTCCCAGGGATTGGTCTCAGATTGTCGTGGTATTGTGCTCCCCACAATATTGTGCACCCTAATAAAATTATCTGGGGTCAGAGAACAGACAGCCACTAGAACAGAGCCAGAAATGGTGGCTAGAAAATGGGTCAGAGCAAGCCATAGCAGAAGTTGGGCGGTGGTGGTGCACTCCTTTAATCCCAGCACTTGGGAGGCAGAGCTAGGCGAATCTCTGAGTGTTCAAGGGCACATTATAAAGAGCCAGGAATGGTGACACATGCCTTTAATCCCAGGGAGTGATAGCAGAAAGCAGAAAGGTATATAAGGCGTGAGGACCAGGAACTAAGTTAGTTAAGCATTTGGCTGGTTAAGCTTTTAGGCTTTGAGCAGCACAGTTCAGCTGAGATCCATTCTGGATGAGGACTCAGAGGCATCCAGTCTGAGGAAACAAGACCAGCTGAGGAAAAGGCGAGGTGAGGAAACTGTGGCTTGTTCTGCTTCTCTGATCTTCCAGCATTCACCCCAATAACTGGCCTCAGGTTTGTTTTTTGTTAATAAGAACTTTTGAGATTTGTGCTTCATCAGATGGAAAAACAGGCTTGGCAGCAAGTTCTTTACCTCCAGAATCATCTCACTGGCCCTCAGTTGTATCATTTTGCATGTTTTATTTATGTGAATGTGCATGCGTGGAGGTAAAAGGTCAAAGTTGGACATCTCACAAATTGATATTATACTCCAAGTTGACTTGATGGGTTATTGGGCTTTGCAAAGCATCTCTAGACTCTAGAATTCCCCAAGATGTGCCAATGAAGACCCTAAGGACCGGGGAGGCATTCTGTCTAGGGCCAAATAGACAGAGTATTTGCTGACCTGAAGTTAAGACAGTGCCTGGTTTATTTGTGCTGTAAGTACACAGGGCCTTGAGTCATTAAAAGATAATCTGTGTTTTGATTGTGGATACCAATCACACCTCATAAATTTATGGCTGTATTGTCCACATAGTGCTTTACTTTTCCTGTTTGTCATTCTGGCCCTATATATTCCACCCCTTTTGTACATTCTTTTCCCTGAGATCAAGTTCAAATCTCTAGAAGCTGAATATGTCCTCCCTCCAGAGGCCAATCCGGATGCCAAGATTTGATGAATATCAAAACATGATCTGAAATCCCTTCAAGGGGAACAAAATAATTGTTTGAATTTTTTTCCTTCCCAACCATTTAAATGAGGTTCATTTTCAGCACCTGGGGTATTCAAACACAAGTTCTGAGTTGGGTCAGCTCCTGTCCTGAGTCTGGTACCCTGTACCAGGTTCCAGTGATGAGGTCCCTGGTTGCATCATGGCTCAGGCTGGCCACACATGAAACATCCCCCACTCCCCCAGATTACAGAACTTGTCAAAGAAGCCTTTATGCTAAAAGAGGCTTTGCAGGTGCAGCAGACTATCCTGTCCAGCTCTGTGCAGGAGGCAGAGGCCCTGAGAGGCCAAATGACAGTCTTGCTGCAGAGATTCTAGTTATTACTGTCTCTGTACAGAGAGTGATAACACGCTGGATCCAGCCTGGGCCAGGTACCTCAGGGACATGTCCCTGCTTCAGCCATCTATGACCACTGAAGTTCGGGTTTTGAGTTTAGGTGTGAGGTATGTGGTTGTGTGCTATAGATGTAGCTGATGCAAGCTCAGTGCTGTTGAGGAGACAGCTCTGCCATTCAGTCTCCATCATTCACCTCTGCAAGATAAAGCCATTGGGATCACCTTCCCCAGCCTGCAGGATGATGAGCAGGACTCCTGCACTGGCAGATCAGCCTGGGACCTTACCAGTGGTGCCCAGCCAGCCCCATCACACCATGACTCCCTACACTCTCCCTGTGATTCCCATTACTCTGCAACACTTCACATGTTACAACTTCTGACATGTCACCTACATCACAGGTCTCCACCAGGAAGTGTGAGCTCACTGTGAAAGGGAAACAACCAGTGTGGAACATGGGGTGATGGCAGGAGTGTGGCAGATGGGCTCAGGAGATAGTTTGACCTTCTGGACCCAAAACTCAGTTATGGCACTAAACATGAGTACAGTGCAATATTTAATAAATCCTGCTCCTTTTGTATCTTTTGTCTCCTGACTGCTCCACCTGCTTCCCATCTCTTCCCTTCCCCTCCCACTCTCTCCACAAGACCCAGCTCAGTCTGGCCTTATCCACTCTGGACTTCCTCAGATATCCCTGCCTCTGACTTGCTGTCCCACACAACTACAAGAAACCTTCTCCTCCACCATACTTAGGAGCAGTCATGTCTTTTTCTTTTTATTCTTAAAGATTTATTTATTTATTATGTACACAGTATTCTGCTTGCATGTGTCCCTACAAGCCAGAACAGGGCACCAGATCTCATTACAAATGGTTGTGAGCCACCATGTGGTTGCTGGGAATTGAACTCAGGACCTCTGGTAGAGAGGTTGATGTTCTTAACCACTGTGCCATCTCTCCAGCCCTTCTTTTTATTTTTCTCATTCAAGCACAACCAATGATACAGTTCAAAATTACAAAATTTACTCCATTAGTTTATATACCATGAAATTAAACATTCATTTAAGCATTAACTAAAGGATCAGGAGAAGAGATCCGAGTTTCAGTCAGATCCTGAGAAAGGACAAATTCCATAGTCTATGGCTGGCCTGGAAGTCTAAAGGTCTAGCAACCATTCGATCTTCATGGCCAACAGAAAATGCTCACTCTCCCCTTTATAAAAACTCTTTGAAAGGGACTTTATTGCCAGAGTCCAACTGTGTCGAGGTTCAGGTTTAAAATTGGAGGTGTGGAATTGGTGAGGGCAGGAGGCTGACAGGATCTGAGGGAAAATATGAACAGCTGCTGCTTTATTAAAAAAGGCTACATTTTCATACTCTACAGTTGCACACAGGAGTACATGGGAATGGGAGGAAGGAGGCTTGTGTGCTGGGTTGGGACTTGTAAGCAGGAATTGAGGGAGATAGCATGCACCATGAGGAGTTAATAGACACCACATGTGTTAATGGAAGGGCCACCAGTTCACTTTGCCAGAGATAAGGAGAATGGATCCCTTTACAGCAAGCAGGAACTTTTTCTCCAAGTCTGTGTTGAAATGTCAGTTTTGTTTAAATGTCTGATCTTGTGGAAAAGGACTTTCTCAGGGAACAGACCCTCTATTATAGAATACTGCTTAGTTCATCTAAATAGCCAATTTTTAAAGCTAGCAAAGACAGAGGTGGACAAATATTACTGTGAACTGAATAAACTTTGGAAATTTTAAATCTTGATTATCAAAAGTACATTGTTTATAAAAAAGTTTTTGTCAATACATCTTATTTATCATGCATATGTTACTCATGTAACTTTGTGTGAACCTGTTTAGGAGTAGGCAGAGTTATCATGGTACATGGTTTCACAGTGGTTGGAATTTTGTGCAAAGAATTACTTTGTGTAAAGATCTCCCATTGTATACACCTTCATCCTCCACTGAAGCCCACCCAGAATTTCTCAAAGAAAAACACATAAGGGAACTCCCATAAGATACAGTGAGAATTATTAAACATGAAAGTAAAGAGTTAGTGGAGAATTGTGATCCACAATGTTGAAATGCTGAAACTCTGTCAAGCAGCAGTAGTCCACATGTGGTCCATGCTTCTTTATGATCCCCTTTTCATGGTCTGTCCTTGGTTTAGGTCCTGTGTGTTCTAAAGTTTGTAGACCTGTAGCTCTGAATATTTTGTCCTCTGGAACTTAACAAATATTTCAATAATTGTTCAAAATGCTTTGTCTCACATAACTGAGAAAAGCCCATCTTTACTCCCATTTGCTCACGTTAAGTTCATGACTCCTTATCGTTATTTAATTATGACAAACTCATCTTTACTGTGGGAGCCCATTTTCGGGTTCCTCGTGGCTTTACCCAGCAGGTCCACATAGAGAATGATGAAGGTCACGGGCCTGAGTGCAGGTGTCTAAGATGGTCTTCACTTGGCTGTGCTGGGGGAGGAAGTCTTTTGCTCCACCTCCTTATTGTCTCTATAAATACCTGAGGCAGAGACAGTCAGGGCCTGTTGGAATAGGTTCCAGGCCCTCTCGAGGCTATCCTTTATTTTCTATCTGTTTATCTTTGCACTACAAATCCTTCTATCTAGTATTTCCTGCTGCTCACACTCAAGAAAACTCTGGGGAGCTGTGGGGTTGGTAGGTAAATGCCCCACAGAATGGTGCCATCAACAGGGACTAAAGAAGAAAAAAAGGGGGACTAAAAAAAAATGGAGACCAAAGACAAAAAAATAGGGGGGACTAAAGACAAATGAACAGGGACTAAGAAAAACGAAAATAATAGTTTTATAACAGTTTTTGGTGAAAGTGTGAGTCAGCCCTGCCGGTGGAAAGTGGCATGCCAGTGTTATGTAATTATATATATATCTCAGGGGGTTTATCCTCAAGAAAAAAGGAAAATGGACTGGAATGATGTCCAATGCTACAGCGCAAAACTCTGTCAAAATTTTCTATCTTCTATCCCTTTCTCAATTTCTATCAGTAAAAAAGTATAAGGTAAAGTGTAGTAATGTCGTGTAGGAATAAGAAAAACTTAGAAGTTTAAGATTGTGTAGAAAACAAATGAGGCAACTAGACAGAAAAACGCTTCAATTTTCTAACTTTGGGCCTATGATCGCAAACTGAGCTTATGGGGATGAAAAAGTTTTCTATGGAAGCTTTTGTCCTGGGGACAGCTGAATTGCTAAGTCCAAGTGGCAGAAAGTGATTTCCCCCTGAGGTAAAAGTGGGTGTAAAAAGCCCTGGGGAAAAAAAATCTTTCTCTTAAACTAAAAAGGTTTTCTTAAAAAAATTCATGGGGAAGAAAAATCTCTCTAAAAAGCCTTAATCTTTCTCTCTTAAAAAAACTTAATCTTTCAAAAGCTGGTAAACTTAAAAACTATAGTCTTTAACTTTCTCTCTCAGAAGGAAAAACTAAAGACTTTAACTTTCTTTCAGAAGGACAAAAATTAGAATCACTTGATATTAGCATGGGGACGACCAGTGATTAGCTCTATAAAGGAAAAGGAGCAAACCTCTTAAGACAGCAAAACCTCTCTAAATTTCTTTCAAGCTTTAAAAATCCTCCCTGCAATGCAGGAGACAGGGGCAAGTTCCTAAAAATCTCTCTTCTAAGCTCTGTCTCTTCAAGCTAGGACTACCCTGAGAGGAAGGCTTTGGAGAGTGTAGGTGAAATGCTACAGAGCCCAAAGGGCAGAAAACCTTACCTGAAAAGAGCAAAAAAGGCAAGCTTTTCAGTTACAGCCCAGCTGAGGTGTCAAGGGTTTTGTTTCTGAGTGGGTATTTCAGAAGGAAAAGGTGCTCCTTATTGCCATAGAGCAAAGATCCCCTGAAGTGATACAAACTGTTAGCATTGTATCCTCTCTTCTGAGCAAAAACCCAAAGGCAACTGGTCAGCTTCTCTGAGTTAGAGTGCATTTTTGGGATACAAGGGTTCCTGCAGTTGCAAACTTCCTGGAGCACAGAGCTGAGGCAGGAAGGTATAGGACCCAGGGGAAGATTGCTAAGGCATTAAAAGCAATTTTTCATTTTTAGCAGCCAATAAATTATCCACATAAGTCAATCACAATTAAATGCCAATGTTTAGGAATTGCCACAGGGGCAGGCAAACCAGGCTGTGTTGCTCCCATGAGAAGCATGGTTGTATTTACAGCTCTAAGATCTTGTAACAACCTCCATTTTCCTGACTTCTTGTAGAGGCCAGTTGGGATCTCAGGATTCTTGTGAAATTTTAGATATATCCAGCACCAGAATCCAATAATCTTTCAATCTCAATCCCATATAATATTATTTTTAATTTAGGCTGTTTATCATTGATAACTGTTTGTCAAAACACCTTTTCTCCTGCACTTCCAAAGCCCCCAGTTCTACATATAGGCACCATTTTGCATTTAAAATATGAAAGCAATAATAATTGAGCAATTCTATTACCAGCTTCTATTTCTACGGTCCTTTTACATATGCCAATTATAAAAGCATTAAATACAATCTCTATAGGATTTGAAGAGGTAACTCTAGGCAATACTCTTGAGTATTTTTATAAAATCTTAAAAAGAGGATCCTTCTTTATAGATCCCTGCTGTGGATATTGCTCTGTACAAATAAAATGCTGTTTGGCCAGTGGCTAGGCAGGAAGTATAGGCGGGACAAGAGAGAAGAGGATTCTGGGAAGTAAAAGGCTGGAGGAGACACCACCAGCCGCCACCATGAAAAGCAACATGTAAAGACACCGGTAAGCCACAAGCCATGTGGCAAAGTATAGATTAATAGAAATGGGTTAATTTAAGATAGAAGAAGTAGATAACAAGCAGCCTGCCACGGCCATACAGTTTATAAGCAATATAAGTTTCTGTGTGCTTTCTTGGTTGGGTCTGAGCGACTATGGGACTGGCGGGTAAGAGAGATTTATCCTGACTGGGCCAGGCAGGAAAACTCCAACTACAGATCCCAAGTAACACATTAATGTAAATCACCAATGATTAACAATGTGGACCAAACAATTTACCTGCATTTTATTTACTGGAAAAATAATTTTGTAACTTCTTTATTAGTAAGAGATTATTTTTATGGGTTTATCTTAGCAACATTATTTAATAAGCTAACAACCCAATCCATTTCAGGTGTTATATTTCTATAGCATGAAACCAAGAATTTCTAGAAAGCAACTTAAAGAGCAGAGTCAAATTTTCAGTAATGATCAACAGATAAGAGCATACCTAATATATAGTTCAAAATTATGAACTATATTTCTTTAGTTTATCAACCATGAGAATCAACCATTCATCCAAACATTTATTAAGACAATCAAGAGAACAGAACATCCTTTATGCAATGAATGATTAATATTCCTGGAAATTCAAACAGCATTGACTTAGCATTCCATGTCCTGACCGAAACCTTTTTTCACCAGAAGTTGGACCCCCTTTAAACTTTTATTTTAGCACCTGTCCCTCTCCAGGCCTCTGCTTGCCTGGCATGAGCTTTGGCATTGGCTCTGCTGGGTGCTTGGGCTCTAGTGCGGACGCCTGCCTGGGCCGCGCTCCATCGCAGCTCCACCTCCCATGGTGTGTACCTGCCTGCCTGCCTCTCCTGGCCATCTCACACGTCCACCACAGGCACATGCACTCCCATTTAAACTTCTGACTCCCATGAAGGGACTACCTAATAATGAGTTATTCTCACGAAAAGGGAAAAAAACAGAAAAACATTTCCCACGAAGGGATCCTAAATATTGAATTATTCCCACTCGGAGGGAAAAATAGACAACAAAACTTGAACCTCTGGGCTTGCTTGCTTGTTCAGCCAGCAGCAGTGAGGCCTACCTGCCGACTCCCTGCAATTCAGATGCTGCCGCTCTGTGCTGGCAGGCAGAAAGAGTTCAGAGCTCTAGTTATCCTGAAACTTCTACACTGGAAAGAGCCCTTTCTTCCTCCATTCCACTGGGAAGAGGCTTTTCTCTTTCCTACATCCTTCCTCTACAGGGCCCCAAAATCTTTAGGCCTAGTTTCAAAAATTTTCCCTTTTTACTGGGAAAATCCTTTTTACTTGATTAAAATTATTCTCCCTTTTCTAACGGGAAATTTCCTTTCCTTTCCTCTTCTCTATTGGGAAGATTTCCTTTTTTATTTTAAATCTTTAGCTGTCTTGCCGTTTCTTAACTTCGGTGCCTTCCTGCTTCAGCAGTCCAATTAACTGTGAGCTAGCTGCACCCATTTCAATTCACCCTTCCCTTCTCTTTTCTCTTTAATTTCCTGGCACCATCCTTTCCCGGGTGTCCATCAGGTCTTCCCTTCTTTCTCAGATCTCGGTGGGACCTCCATTTGTTGTGGTAGCACCCGCACTACCACCGCCCGTTTACCTTGTCCAAGTGAGGGGCTGTGGATCAGAAAAACAGAGACAAGACACACCCAATGCTATTTATTGAAAGAGGGAGGAAACCTTAAATACAGGCTTACAGCACAATGGAGGAACCCCGGAGAGCAGAAGTTCACTATTGATGTTCTACATTCTTGCATCTAAGCTGTGAGTGTTCAGGAGGGTGGAGACAGGCAGGGAATCAGTATAGGGAGGACATCTGGTCAAGGCAAGCAGGGCGGCAGTTACCCAACTTGGGAGTTCCAGGGCCCTACAACATGTCCTAATGTGAGCTTAGAGATGGCGAAAACCTCCCTTGCTAAGCTGGATTTATGAACACAGACCTCAGATCCAAAAACAGAAATGGACTAAAGACCCTACATTTAGAAGCAAAATAGCTGTCACTGTGGCATTGGGAAATGTTTCTGGGGCAGAAGGGATAAACTGAGACCAACCTGGGAACTGTCTGGGAGAAAGACTCTGAAGAAAAAAAGAAGGGACATAACCCTCCCCAGAAAATGCATGACCTGTGAAAGCCGCTAAGAGTTTGAGGCAGATTGGGGGGAAGAAAGCTCCTACCTCCAAAGGCAGCCAACAGGAACAGAGCAACCTGAGATATCTGAAGCTCTGCATCTGGTGGGGAGGAAAAAGCAAAATATGATAAAGATCTATCAGTGGGAGAAGAAAATCTCTGCAGGAGCTGTGAAAAACTCTGATGTAAGAGTTTGATTTTCACTGACTGGCTAAGGCAAACACAAGCCCCGAGGAAAGTTGTTATCAGAAATTGCCCACCTCAATGCACACTAACGAGGCAGGTACACTTCTAATTCAGGGGCCAGTGTCTAATGAAGGAGAAACACGTGTTAAAGCCAGCTGAGGAGAGAATAGAAATCTCCCAATGTGCCATAGCTGAAAATGTAAAATGCTCGTCCAAATCTCCCATTTGCAAAGCAAAAACTTTGTGCAAACATCCCGGGCAAGAATTTGTAAGCAAGTCTGGTAAAAGAGAACTAGTTGACTCAGACCCAAAAAGACCTATGGGAAATGGAGTCCATAAGCTAGCTTGCAAAAAAGGGACTGATATAAGGGAAATGCATTCTGGGAAATGTATTTCAGCTAAAGATGGCGATACTGTCCAAAAACTTTTCAGCTCAGAATGAAGTTTCTTTTCAAGGCAATGCTAGAAAGCTTACTCTTACCTCTTGAGAACTCAGATCAGACAAAAATCTACCAATAAGAGCAAACAACCCATTTTCAAATCCTTAACAAGGCAAAGCCATCCACACATTGAGTATTGTGTTAGAAGATCAGTATAGGAAATTTAAAAAGTTCTCTGGCTTGAAGGAACAGCCTGCAAAGAGTGATTCTTTTGCAATTCTAATAAGGAGACAGGGAGACAGGCATTCAAATAGGAAATGACTGCTTTATAGACTGCAAAACAAATTTCAGAAAAGCTGTCTTAAAAAAAGTTGCTTCAGGTGAAAGTTCCTTATAAGAAATCAATGATAAATATCACAGCTGCTAAAAATATCAGGAGTTAAAGCTAATGAAGTGAAAATACTAAATCCTGAAAATGCTTTTTCTCAAAGTAAGCTAATGAAGGATATGGTTCATGAAAGAACATCTATGTTCTGGCTACTTTGAATACTAACAGTTTTAGTGAAAATATAGGAACTAACAATCAAGTCAAAATGTTTCAACAAATTCAAGACGCCATTCCATAAAAGAAAGCTGCCATGCTTTGTGGGCCATATTAGAGCTCACTCTGAACTTCCTGGTCCTTTAGCTGAGGGTAATGCAGTCACTGATAAGCTAACAAAGATAGTAGCATTATCCCAACTGGAAATGGCTCAACAGTCACATGCTTTTCATCATCAAAATAGCAAAAGGTTAAGAAAGCAATTCAACTTACCAAAGAAGCAGCTCATCAAGTAGTTAAACGATATGGGATATATCCAAAATATTGTCCTGTCCCTCACTTAGGGGTAAACCATTGAGTTCTTCTTCCTAATCATCTATGGCAAATGGATGTTACTCATATTACAGAATTTGTCAAATTAAAATATGTACATGGGCCCACTGACACTTATTCAGGATTTTTAATGGCTAGTGCACAACCTGGGGAAGCTACAAAACATGTAATTATGATCTGCTTGAAGAGTTTTTCGTATATGGGTGTACCAAAAATTATTAAAACTGATAATGTTCTGGATATATAGTAGTAAGGCATTTCAACAATATTGTACCCAATAGGAAATCGTCCATAAAACAGGAATTCCTCATAATCATCAGGGACATGGTATTCTAGAAAGGGCTAACAGCAGTCGTAAGATACAACTTCAAAAATCAAAAATAGAAAAGGAAGAAATTTACCCTCAATCACTACACAATACATTAAATCCTGCTCTTTTTATTCTGAACTTTTTGAGTATGGACGTCCATGAGCAGTCTGCCGCAGATAGATTTTGGCACAGTGGCATCCAAGCGGCTTTTGCTCAAGTAAAATGGAAAGATCCCTGCTCGGGACTAAAAAAGGATCCTGATCCTATGTTAATACGGGTTCAGGATATGTTTGTGTGTTTTCACATGAGGAGAATGAAGCTCAGTGGCTACCAGAGCGTCTGGTAAGGGGTGTGGTGCTAAGGAAGGTCAGCGCCAATGACGTTCCTATAAAGGAAGCGGAATGAAAGAGGCTCCATTAGTGTTTCTGAGGTTTTGTCACTGGAAATAGAGTTCAGAGCTGTGCTGCTTTGGGCTTTACTAGCTGCTTTAGAAAAAATACTTTATATCACCTAAAAGCTGTGCAGTATTTTTTGTGATGAGCTTTACACCATCTAAATACCGTAACTTCACCCTAAGAATGAAGTGAAGTTTTTTGGTAGAACAAACCAAAAGTACTGCTGTAATAGAAATGTTTGTCTGAATTGAGGCACTTAGGGGAGCAATTATGAATTTGGGTGAAGGGACAGCCTCTAGTTAAAAAACGTTTACTGCTGACAGTGCATCTCTGTCGGTTCTGGAAGAGTGTTACAGTTCCCTAGTACAAGTATCACAACTCTATATTGACAACAGTCACTAAATCCCAGTGTTGTATAGCAAAGCTAACTATAAACTCTAAACTTTAGAAATGATGCATGTACTTCCAATCTAGTTAAGAGAATCTTTCTAATAGAGATAGTGATAATAATTAGGAGTAAGAAGTAGAAAAAGATGAAAATAAGATATGTGAGTTTATAGAAATTATTGCGTCTCGATAGATCTGTGTTAAGAAATCTTTAGGAGTTTGCTAAGCTAAATAAATGCTAATGGTATTTGACTTTCTTTAAGAATATAAGCTTTTGCCTGGCAGTGGCGGCACAGGCCATTAATTCCAGCACTCGGGAGGCAGAGCCAGGCGGATCCAAAGTGAGTTCCAGGAAAGACGCAAAGATACAAAGAGAAACCCTATCTCAAAAAACAAAACAAATGAACAAAAAAAAAAAAAAAAAAAAAAAGAATATAAGCTTGCAAGAAGTATCTAAGGTAGTTGTAAGACATGTAGTAATGAGCTTGTAAGAAGTAAAGATGCTAGCTGTAAATGTAAGTTAAAATAAGAAATAAGATGGGATGAATATAAGAAGTATATAAGAAGTAATAAAAATATATTTGCTAAAGTAGTTCTATAGTTTCCTTAAAGAGTATAAATAAGTAGATGTTAATATGTTATATGTGAGTTTGTAAAAAGCTGTAAATGTTGAGTGTGAGTTTATGCTTAAGTACATGTTATATATGAGTTTGTAAAAAAGTTTAAATATTGAGTGTGAATCTATGCTTAATGTACATGGTGAAAGAACCTGAGACACAGAAGGTAGTGCCCTAGTAGATTGCAAAGCAGGCAGTCTGAATGGTTTCAAAAGCTCCAGAAGCCACTAAGAAGCTAAGAATGGCGGACGCCAGAACCAGCACAACAAGGCATGTGCAGCTGAGATCCGTGGAAATTCAATGTAACACAGAAAAACCTGAGCTAACATCACAAATGGTGTGGTTTAGAATACTACTCTAATTAAAAAGATCTCTGGGAGAACACAAGTTGCAGAGAAACTTGTTTGAACTAAAATTGTTAAGTGCAAAAAGTTTTGGTTGTAAAATGTCTCTTCATATTTGGAAGTGAAAGCCTGATACCAGAATTTACTTTTATTGAACTTTTTAAACTTAAAATAATGAGATAAAACTACGAAAATGGATTTCTTCATATTTGGAAGGCTAGTACCAGAATTTATTATTTGAACTTTGGGACTTAAGAAATGAAATGAATAATAATGATTTTATTGCAATGGGATAATTGAGTTTACTTATAGTAATGACCTAGGAAGTGTTTTCTAGAGTTATTTGTGTTAAAAATGGAACTGTTTAAATGAAGAAATTTATTGTTTCTACCTAGAGTCAAGATGCAATTTTGTGTATGTACATAAGCTTTATTAACTGGTGATTCATGGTTTTATGAAACTGTTTATGTAAAATTGAATTACTTTATGGAACTGGTTTTATGTTACAAATGCAACTGTTTCAACAGAAAAGTTTGGGTTGTCTAATTAGGCTTGAGATTTTGCTTAAAACATTATAAATAAAAGGGAGAGTTAATATTTCTTATTCTAATTTAAAAAATTTCTGTTTGATTGGATTAATGTCATGTTAGTAAGAAATGAAAATGGGTATACTAAGAGACAACTTTTAAAGTGTAAAAAGTTTTATTAAGAAACTGCTTTTGGATGTTTTGCTAAAAGTTTTCAAAGTGTTAATGGATAGATTGAAAATATTGCATTTCAATATGGGTTTGTAGGAATTCTATGAGTTTGGGTTTTCTTCTAGGTTTGAGATTGTTTAAAAATTATAAAGAAAAGGAGAAGTTATGAGCAAATTAAGGTTGAATGTATGTTTGCAGAAATTATGTTTAACCTATTGATATTAATGCACCCTGTTTCTGTGGAGTTAAGGAAGTATTTAAGTTTGTGAATACATCAGAAGTTTTTCCTATGTTGTGTTAGCCAGAAAATTCAAATGGTTCTGTATAGAGGTTGCTTTGAGATGTAAGATTGAGACAATTGTGACTGTTTCCCATTTGCTCTTGGAGACAGGGTCTCATGTACAAACCCATGCTTGCCCACATCTCACAGTGGTCTCCCTGCAACAGTGTCCTCAGTTCATAGTACAATGGTGTGCCATACCTAGCTTCTGTTTATTTCATAATAAATGTGAGGAAAAAGTACTAGCATTCAGGCAGAGTGGTGCAGGCCTTAAATCTTAGCACTCTGTATCATAGGCAAAATTTTCTTTATGTTTTTTTAGGTTAGTCTGGTCAGCAGATCAAGTTTCTGTCCAGCCAGAACTGCAGAGTGAGACCCTGATAAAGAAAATGAAACAATAGAAGCATGATGTAAAAGTAAGCATTCTCAATTTGCTTTACTTATTTTCACTAATGATGCAGAAGTAAGAGAAAACAACTCTGTAGACTGTAACATGAATCTTAAAAGGTCTTATTAATAAAAGCAAAGCTGGTGCTAAGTATTGGGGTGAATGATGATAGATCAGAGTGTAGTATGAATCTTAAAGAGTCTTATTAATAAAATCAAACCCGAGGCCAGTTATTGGGGTGAATGCTGGAAGATCAGAGAAGCAGAACAAGCCACAGCTATCTCACCTTGCTAGTTCCTCAGGTGATTCTGTTTCCTCAGGCTGCAAGCTTCTGAATCCTCATCCCAATGGCTCTCAGCTGAACTGTGCTCGAAAGCCTGAATGCTTAACCAGCCGAATGCTTTACTCACTACATGCTTTTTTCTCCTTAGTTCCTGGTCCTCACACCTTATATACCTTTTTCTTTCTGCCCCCACTCCCTGGGGTTAAAGGCATGGGTCACCATGCTTAGCTGTTTCTAAAGAGGCCTTGAACTCAAGAGATCTGGCTAGCTCTGTCTCCCAAGTGCTGGGATTAAAGGTGTGTACCACCACCGCCCAACTTCTGTTATGGCTTACTCTTCCCATTTTCTAGCCACCATCTCTGGCTCTGTTCTAGTGGCTGTCTGTTCTCTGACCCCAGATATGTTTATTTCGGGGAACACACAATATTTTAGGGAACACAATACCCACCACATTTCCCGTTTTTGTCTAAAATTAAAAAAAGTTTATAACTAATACAAGAAAAATCATATCCAATAAGTATATACAATATACACAGTCAAGATTACATTAATGATGTCTAGTCCATTAACATTTGACAGATTCAGGTGAAAAACTCCATTATGTATAATGTCCAGTCCAGTAACATTTGATAAACTCAGACAAAAATTTTTCATTACTTATCCTATCTTTTCTTTTCATAATAGATTCAGTAGTCTACCTTTTGTCATTTTTATATCTTTTCCTTTTTCTTTTTAGAGTAGATTCAGTGATCTACCCATTTATCCTATTATTTCTTTGTCTTTTTTCTCAGGGCAGATTCAGTGATCTACCTCATATCTATTTTCTTTTTTTTCCTTTTCTCTCTTTAACAAAACCTCTGAATCTAATCTTCATGTTCAGCTTTTTTCCTGACCATTAACAATTAACAACTTGTAACCAATCATCATAAACAATGACGATATCCAAAACTCATTAAATGACCGAAAACCTCCCATCCCACTTTTTGGGGATGTGAGCGTCATCTTCTTAAAATTACTTCCATCTTTAGAGGATCCTGAAATGAAAAATTTTGGGTTAATTGTCAAGTCCTGTATCATTTGTCCCACCGCTGCATAATGAGAAAGTGCAGGGCTTGTTTCAAGTCCTTGTTCAAGTAGTCTGTCAGGCTGTATCATCTCAGCCAGTCATCTCGAAATTGTCCTGAGCCATTTGTAGTCCAGAGTCGATCTTTCCATGGTGTTAATGGCTTTACCATAGTCCATGTGGCATCATAGTCCATTGTGGAGTCCCATCATCCTTTTGAAAATTTCAAAGTCACTGTTAGGCATGATCATGGTTCCCTTCTTTTTTTTTTTTTTTTTTCCTCCTCTGTGGTTTGGAGTAATCACAGTCTGATAAATGTCTGTCACTCGGGACCATGAACATTCTTCCCTAGAAGAGAACATCTTCACAGCAATTTCTCCCCAGCATTTCTCTTGCCAACCTTTTCCAAACTGACCTTTGCCGATGCTTTCTTGTATCACACTGGTCCTGGCAATTCTTCTCTGAACAAGCAGCAGTAAATTCTTTGTCCCAGGTAGCAGCATCACCAAAGTCACCAACATGATGAGAAACAGCCAGTAACTCGAAGCATCAGCCACTGCCTCCATGGTCCTACCGACACTGTTTGTGTCTCTGCCCAGGCTGAAGCTTCTCCGTAGCTTCTCCTAGGCTGGCCTCAACTCGGGATCCTCCTGCCTCTGCCTTCTTCAGTAAATCTTACCGGCATGTGCCACCACAGCCGGCCAAGTGTACCTTGGGCTTGAGCTGAGCCCGCAAGGCCACAGGCAAGAGGCTATTTCATGAATTCATACCACGAACGTTGGGCGCCAGATGTAGTATGAATCTTAAAGAGTCTTATTAATAAAATCAAACCCGAGGCCAGTTATTGGGGTGAATGCTGGAAGATCAGAGAAGCAGAACAAGCCACAGCTATCTCACCTTGCTAGTTCCTCAGGTGATTCTGTTTCCTCAGGCTGCAAGCTTCTGAATCCTCATCCCAATGGCTCTCAGCTGAACTGTGCTCGAAAGCCTGAATGCTTAACCAGCCGAATGCTTTACTCACTACATGCTTTTTTCTCCTTAGTTCCTGGTCCTCACACCTTATATACCTTTTTCTTTCTGCCCCCACTCCCTGGGGTTAAAGGCATGGGTCACCATGCTTAGCTGTTTCTAAAGAGGCCTTGAACTCAAGAGATCTGGCTAGCTCTGTCTCCCAAGTGCTGGGATTAAAGGTGTGTACCACCACCGCCCAACTTCTGTTATGGCTTACTCTTCCCATTTTCTAGCCACCATCTCTGGCTCTGTTCTAGTGGCTGTCTGTTCTCTGACCCCAGATATGTTTATTTCGGGGAACACACAATATTTTAGGGAACACAATACCCACCACATCAGAGAAACAGAACAAGCCACAAGCAACTTGCAAATTCCACAGCTGATCTTGTTTCCTCAGACTGAAGGCCTCTGAGTCCTCACCCGAATGGATCTCAGCTGAAGTGCTGCTGAAAGCTAAAAGCTTAAAAAAGTCTCTAGTTTCTGATCCTCACACCGTATATACCTTTCTGCCTCCTGCCACCACTTCCTGGGATTAAAGGCATGTGTCACCATGCCTGGCTTTTTCCAGTGTGGCTTTGAATTCACAGAGATCTGGATGGATCTCTGCCTCTGGAATGCTAGGATTTAAAGGGTGTGTGCTATCATTTTCTTGCCTCTGTGTCTATCTAGTGGCTGTTCTGTTTTCTGACCCCAGATAAGTTTATTAGAGTGCACAATATAGTGGGGGACACAATATCACCACAGTAGACTCCTATGTCAAATAGGCAATAATATATAAGTGTATAAAATATATATATTTTAGTCATCAGAGTATTGAGGCTCTCTATGAAAAATAGATATAATTAATAAGTTCAATTTGTCCTGTAGGGTTTACTTCCCTAAATCCTGTATTTACATTGTTGGGCCTTTTCTAAAGAATAACAGTTTAAGAGAGTGCAAATTAGTGCAATTTTTTTGTTTTTTAAATTAAACTTTCTTTTTACAAAAATGAAAATCATAGCATGTTTTCTACAGTATGCCTGAGGTATTGCTAGCCCAGAAAGTGCCAGGTTTCCTTTGTCTTTTCTCAGTTTCATAGCAAAACCTAATTCCCCAGGAAAGAGTCCTGCTGAGTAAAAGTTCAGGAAAGACTTTGCAGTCCAGCCCCAAGTTCTGCAGCAAAGCCAATCTCTGCAGGTCTGGGACAGTTCTGTGTCTGGAGGGCTGCCAATCATTTTGCTCCCTCACTTCACAGCACTGTCCCTAAGGGAGCTGTTTAGATCACTCAGGCCTCAGTAGCCAGTCAGGACCTCCAGATGGACTGCCAGTCAGAATGGGGAGGGCACTTCCGGTCCGCCCTGCAGCATGGTCTGTGGCTCAGTAGTTATAGGTGGATCTCCAGTTCTGTGTGCTGGGCTGTGACAGGCTGGTAGAAGTGAGAAGAGCCTGTGATCTCGGAATCCACCATGGTGAGTCAGGGGCTGCTGTCCCTCGTGGGGAGAAGCGGCGGGAGCCAGAGTGGGGTCACACCGGAGCTGTGGACATGGCCTCAGGACGAACTGTCTGGAGTGATTCCCTCTTGTCCCCTGAGGTCCCTCAACTCCTAAGCAGAAGTGGGACCTCTGAGTGATTTATCGCTGGGGCATGTGCCTTCACAGAGCAGTGGGGAGTGTGAGTCTTTGTGTGGAAATATCCTAGTCGACATGCAAGGCATGGTGATTATGATGATCATGTTTTCATTTCATTCAGTAAAAACTGTGGCCATGGACGGCAGATTTGCTAATTTGCAGAGCTATGGCCAATTTAGTGTCTTCTAAAAGTTCTGCACTTGACACTGAACATTCAGGTGTAGGATCCATCTGCAGTTAATTCTGTGCAGGGTGTAAAGTCTGTGTCATTAACATGTTTGCATGTCGATGCCATGGTGGTTCATTTACCTGTGTTATTAAGGCCACACTTACTATGATTCCTGGCCTCCTGTGGTAAAATTAACTCTATATTTATTGTGATTTTTATTTCCAAGTTTGCTCTCATGTTCTTGGATCTTTTTATTCTTTCTCAGTGCAGTGTTTTGTTGTTGTTGTTTTTTAAGATTTATTTATTTATTATGTATACAGAAACGTGTGCCAGATCTCATTACAGATGGTTGTAAGCTACCATGTGGGTGCTGGTAATTGAACTCAAGACCTCTGGAAGAGCAGTGGGTGCTCTCAACCTCTGAGCCATCTCTCCAGCCCCTGTTATTGTTGTTTTTAAGATAGGTTTTCTTAGTGTAGCCCTGGCTGTCCTGGAACTCACTCTGTAGACAACCACCCAGTTCAGTGCAGTCTTTATTACAATTTCATTCATAGTTTGAAGTCAGATGGTGTCACTGTGTGTACTAGTTATTCAGTGATGTGTTGATCAGTTTTTCATTCATGATGACATTTTCTCATGCGATTTTTGTTTCTCATGCAATTCAGTCTGTAACATAAATTGTTAGACTTTAATTGGGCTTTTGCTGTACCTGTAGCTCAAATTCTACTTTGTTGTAATATTGACATAATAGACCCATGGTTGTTTTCTACTCAAGGTTAGTCCAACTCCCTGCTAAGGAAGCCCATCCTCCATCAGGCACAGTTCCCAGTGGGATTCCAAACTCTGCATGTGTAAATGTGCTCTGTTACACCCTTTCCTTAAAAAGATTCTTCATTTATGTTTGCATGTGTATAGAAGGAGATGGTGCCTGTGTCCTAGGCAGGCAGGCGCCATGCATCTAGGGAACAGAGGAAGCATCCCATGACCCCAAGCAGAGACAGCTGAGTCCATCCACGTGTGTCACCAACTGACTGTAACCATTGAAGTCAGTTGTTGTCATCCGGGTCTTTCACCTTCTCTCAGTCCCCAAACACAAGATGGTGCTTGGCCCCATTTCCTCCCAGTCGAGTCTGGTGTGGGCTGTGATCAGACAGATTGTGACTCTCCATGTTTGCTGGACTGAAGACTTCTGGGTTTAATTTGTTAAAATGGTTTAATCAGTGGTGGTGTTGCATGCTTTTAATCCCAGCACTTGAGATGAAGAGGCAGGCAGATCTGTGAGTTTGAGGCCTGCCTGGTCTGTTACTTAGGGAAACCCTGTCTGCAATATAAAAACAAAAACAAACAAACAAAAAGAGTTGCCTTGGTCATAGTGCATCACAAAAAGGGAAGAGCCAGCAAGATAGGTTATGTAGTAATTTGTTATATTATCTCTGTATTCTCCACACGTCCTGGGGAATCAAGTAAGCCTAAATAAAAGAGTAATGAACAGTAGAATATTATGTTTACTGGATAAAGATTTGTTACCTTTATTTATGATGCAGAGTATTACCTTAGGAGAAGGTGTTATAGTTGTTTCTGCTACATTTGTTTAATGTTGTAAGGATGTGTTACATTTGTCTACCCTGAATCTGTTTAATTATGAAGAGATGTGTTGCTGTTTCACTTTACCTGCCTAAGTCACCTGAGTAGTCTAATAAAAAGCTGAATGGCCAATACCTAGATCGAGGAGGGGTGCACAGAGCTGGTGGGCAGAGAGAATAAACAGGAGCAGAAATCTATGCTTGAGAAGAAAGACAGGGAAGGAGGAAGAAATGAGGGAATGAGAAGGAAAGAGAAAGACACACCCAGGACCAGGAGCCAGGCAGCCACCAGCCTGACATGGAGACAGCAGGAAAGATATACAGAAAGAATGAAAGGTACAAAGCCCCGAGGGAAAAGGCAGATAAAGAGAAACAGGTTAATTTGAGTTGAAAGAACTAGCCAGAGATGAACCTAAACTAGCCCACACATTCATAACTAACAATAAATCTCTATGCCATGGTTTGAGAGCTTGCTGTTGTCCCCCCCAAAACCCCTGTACATTTGATGTTTCAATGTGGGGCATGGAATTTTCACATCCTGAGAAAGCTGGGGAAAAAAAGTAAAAGGAAAAAAAAATACAGACAGAGCTCCTTTAAGAGGTTCTGCCGTACAGAAGAGCATGAAACAGCCTTTTTAACCATAAGGATTAATAGCAAACTGGGGGGCGTTTTTCCACCAACCCCTCAGCTCCCCAGAGTTTTCTTGAGTGGGAGCAGCAGGAAATATTAGATAGAAGGATTTAGATTGTGGTGATGAATACATAGAAAATACAGGATAGCCTCGAGAGGGCCTGGAACCTTTCCCAATGGGCCCCGACTGTCTCTGCCCCAGGGTATTTCTAGAGGCACCAAGGGGTGGAGCAAATGACCTCTCCCAGCACAGCCAAGTGCAGACCATCTCACACACCTGAACTCAGGCCTGTGGTCTGAATCATCCTGTCTGTGCAGATCTGCTGAATAAAGCCACAAGGAACATGAAAACGGGGTCCCACAGGTCCCCCTTTCTTAATATATAAAAGAGAACTCGTTATTAAGAGTTCACAACAATCTCCATAGCTGTTACACCTCCCAGAATGGGAGTAGAGGATGATAAAGATGGCATTTCACTTTGGGATTGGGTCCAAGGTGACTACAGCAGTCGTTAGCTGCATCAAGCTCTCTTTAAACCAAAAACTCTTAAGGCAACTACAAACTTAAAGAATCCCTTAGCTTCATCATTACCATTAACAGGTTGACATAACTATTCCTATACATAGTCACAGTTCTCTCAATCTTACAACTCAAAGGAAACTCTTAATAAAATAATTTGAATTTTCTTACTAACACAGCATAAGAAAAACGTCTGATGTATTCACATCAAACTTAAATATATCCTTAACTCCATAAAACCAGGGTGCATTAATATCAATAGGTTAAACATAATTTCTGCAAATATACATTCAACCTTAATTCGCTCATAACTCCTCCTTTTCTTTATAATTTTTAAACAATCTCAAACCTAGTTAGAAAATACCCAAACTTATATAATTCCTACAAACCCTTATTGAAAAGCAATATTCTCAATCTACCCATTAACACTTCGAAAACTTTTAGCAAAACATCCAAAAGCAGTTTCTTTCTTTCTTCCTTCCTTTCTTTTTTTTTTTTTTTGAGACAGGTTTTCTCTGTACCTCTGGAGGCTGTCCTGGACTAGCTCTGTAGACCAGGCTGGCCTCAAACTCACAAAGATCCGCCTGGCTCTGCCTCCTGAGTCCTGCGCTTACAGGCGTGCACCACCACTGCCCAGCCATTTTCTACTTCTTACTTTTAATTATTATCACTATGTCTATTAGAATGATTCTCTTAACTAGACAGAAAGTAAATACATCATTTCTAAAGTTTAGAGTTATAGTCAGCTTTGCTATACAACACTGGGATTTAAGGAGTGTTGTCATTATAGAATTGTGATACTTGTTGCTAGTGCACTGTAACATTCACAGGATAAAGCCACACTCCAAGTCGCCAGGTCTCTCAGCCTTTCTGGAACCAGCAGAGATGCACTGTCAGCGGTAAATGGTTTTTAGCTAGGGGCTATCCCGTCACCCAAATTCTTAATAGCTAGCTCCTCTAAGTGCCTCAATTGAGACAAACATTTCTATTACAGCAGTTCTTTGGTTTGTTCTACCAAAAAACTTCACTTGACTCTGAGGGTGAAATTCCCATATTTAGCTGCTGTAAAGCTCATCACAAAACTACTGCACAGCTCTTAGGTGATATAAAGTATTTTTCTAAAGGAGCTACTAAAGCCCAAAGCAGCACAGCTCTGAACTCTATTTCCTCCCTGTTTTCATTAACCAGTGACAAAACCTCAGAAACACTAATGGAACCTCTTTCATTCTGTTCCTTTATAGGAACGTCATTGGAGCTGACCTTCCTTAGCTCCACGCCCCTTACCGGGAACCACCTAGCTTCATTCTCCTCTTGTGAAAACATGCAAACATGTCCTGGACTAAATATTAACACAGGTTCAGGACCCTTCCATAATCCCAAGCAGGGATCTTTCCATTTCACTTGAGCAAAAGCTGCTTGGATGCCACTGTGCCAAAATCTATCAGTGGCAGACTGCTCATGGGACATCCATACTCAAAAAGTTCAGAACAAAAAGAGCATGATTTCTTTTTGAAGTTGTCTTTTAAGACTGCAATTAGCCCTTTCTACAATACCTGACTGAAGATTATATGGCATACCTGTTTTTTGTTTTTTTTTATTATTATTTCCTATTGGGTCCAAAATTGTTGAAATGCCTTACTACTATATATCCAGAACATTATCAGTTTTAATAATTTTTGGTACACCCATATATGAAAAACACTTCAAGCAGTGCATAATTACATGTTTTGTAGCTTCCCCAGGTTGTGCACTAGCCATTAAAAATCCTGAATAAGTGTCAGTGGTCCCAGGAACATATTTTAATTTGACAAATTCTGTAATATGAGTAACATCCATTTGCCATTGATGATTATGAAGAACACCTCGAGGGTTTACCCCTAAGTGAGGGACAGAAAGATATTTTGGACATACCCCACATCGTTTAATTATTTGACGAGCTACTTCTTTGGTAAGATTGAATTGCTTTCTTAACCTTTTACTATTTTGATGATGAAAAGCATGTGACTGTTGAGCCATTTCCACTTGGGATAATGCTAGTATCTTTGTTAGCTTATCAGTGACTGCATTACCCTCAGCTAAAGGACCAGGAAGTTCAGAGTGAGCTCTAATATGGCCCACAAAGCATGGCAGCTTTCTTTTGTGAATAGTGTCTTGATTTTGTTGAAACATTTTGACTTGATTGTTGTTAGTTCCACTATTTTCACCAAAACTGTTTCTGTTCAAAAGAGTCAAGAACACAGATGTTCTCTCATGAAACATATCCTTCATTTGCTTACTTTGAGAAAGAGCACATTCAGGATTTCGTATTTTCAATCCATTAGCTTTAAGTCCTGATATTATTAACAGTTGTGATATTTAGCATTGATTTCTTATAAGGAACTTTCAGGTGAAGCAACTCTTTTGTAAGACCACTAGATTTTTCTGAAGTTTGTTTCCAGTCTACAAAGCAGTCATTGGTTTTGTGAATCCCTGTTTCCTTTTCTTCTTATTACATTTGCAAAGGAATCACTCACTGCAGGCTGTTTGGTCACAAGGTAAAGAATTCTTAGTTTCACTAAGTTACTTCATGTCTAAGACAACATTCAGTGCATAAACTGCTTTCCCTTTTTTAAACGATTTTAAAGGGGCTTGTTTGCTCTTATAGGTAGCTGTTTGTCTGATCTGAGTTCTCAAGAGGTAAGATTAAGCTTTCTAGCATTGCTTTGAAAAGAAACTTCATTCTGAGCTGAAAAGTTTTTGGACAGTAGCACCATCTTTAGCTGAAATACTACATTTCCCAGAATTCATTTCTCTTCCTCAGCTCACTGTTAAGAGCTAGCTTATGGACTCCATTTCCCATAGTTCTTTTTGGGTCCAGGAGTCAACCTCCAGTTCTCTTTTACTGGACTTGCTTACAAATTCTTGCCCAGAAGGTTTGAACCAAGTTTTTTTGCTTTTGCCATGGCAGATTTGAGCAAGCATTTTCGATTTTCCATTATGGGACCTTGAGAGATTTCTATTCTCTCCTCAGCTGGCTTTAGCAGGTGTTGTCCTTCCTCAGACACTGGCCCCAAATCAGAACTGCACCTGCCTCCTTAGAGGCCTTGAGGCTGGCATCCCTCACAGCACCTTTCCTGGGGCTTGTGTTTGCCTTAGCCAGTCAGTGAAAAACAAACATTTACAACAGCTTGTCACAGCTCCTTCAGAGACATTTTCTCCCACTGATAGATCTTTATCATATTTTGCTTGTTCCTTTCCCCCAATGCAGAGCTTCAGATATCTCAGGCTGCTCTGCTCCTCTGCTAGCTGCCTCTGGAAGCAGGGCCTTCCTGCACCCCCCCCCCCCCCCCCCCCCACCCCCCCGCCCCAATCTTCCTCAAACTCCAGCAGCTTTGTCAGGTCATGCATTTTCTGGGGAGGAGTCTTTCCCTTTTCTGTTTCTTTAGAGAGTCAGTTCCCAGTTTGGTCTCAGTTTATCCCTTCTGCCCCAGAAACCGTTTTTCACACTAAAGTGGCGGCTTTTCCTGTTACTGAAGGTAGGGGCTTTTAGGGGCCTGTGAGGTTTGTGTTCATAAATCAAGCTTAGCAAGGGAGGTTTTTGCCATCTCTAAGCTTGCATTAGGACAGGTGTTTTGCTTCATCAGGCCTTCTCCTGGCCCAGTCCCCCAGTGGGTTGTGTTTGTCTGGGTGCTCAAGGACAGAGTTTATGCCAGAGGCAATCACCCCTCAGGGCTACACTCCCTTTCTCATGGGACTCAGTTGAAACAGAGCTTTTCTGAAAGAGAGGCTTTCTCTGACAGAAAAGAAAGCTTTTCTCCTGGTAGTCCTGTTCTGCCCTGGCTGGGTTCTTTCCCAGACAGCGTTCTGACTCAGCAGCAAAACTGCTTCAGACACAGTTTAGCTTTATAGCTTTCCCAGAAAGGTCCTTTCTCTGATGGGAAAGCTTTTCTCAGATCTCTTTTTGCAGCTGTGGACCTATCAACCTGGGACTTTAGGAAAGCGGACAACTGTGCTGTTCCCACCGACTTTAGCTTTGTTTGTTCATTAGCAATCTTCTCCTGGGTCCTGCACCTTCCTGCCTCTGTTATGCGCCCCAGGAAGTTTACAACTGCAGGAAGCCTTGTATTCCCAAAATGCACTCCAACTCAGAGAACCTGGCCAGTTTCCTTGGGTTTTTGGTCAGAAGAGAGAATACAGTGTTAACAGAGTTTGCATTACTTCAGGGGATCTTTGCATTAGGAGGATTAGGAGCACCTTCTCATTCTGAAATGCTCACTCACAAACAAAATCCTTGATGCCTCAGCTCAGATGTAACTAAAATGCTTGGCTTTTTTGCTTTTCCCAGTAAACAGTTTTCTCCCTTTGTGGCTCTTTACCTGCTCTCTTCTAAGTGTTTCCATCAAGGGACTTTGACCCACAGTCTTTTACTAGCTTGAAGAGACAGGGCTTAGAAGAGGTTTTTAGGAACTTGTCCTCACCTCCTGCATTGCAGGGAGGATTTTTAAAGCTTGAAAGAGAAGTTAGACAGTTTTGCTGTCTTAAGAGATTTGTTGATTTCCCTTGGAACTAATTACAGGTGATTCCCAAACTAATATCTTCAGGTGGTTCTAATCGTTGTCTTTCTCAGAAAATAAAGCTTTAGTTTTTAAGTTTAAGAGAGCTTTTGAGAAAGATTAAAGCTTTTTAGAGAGAATTTTTTCAACATTTTTTTCCAAGAAAAGATTTTAGTTTAAGTGAAAGATTTTTATTTCCCCCCAAAAAAGACCAACTGTACCCAAAACTTCTGAACTTTAAACTTTTTGGCTTTTTATACCCCCATTTTTGCCTCAGGGGGAAATCCCTTTCTCCTGCTGCTTGGACTTAGCATTTCAGGTGTCCCCAGGTCAAAAGCTTCCACAGGAAACTTTTGCTTCCCCATAAGCTCTGAGAAGAGCTTTTTCACTACCTGTAAAGCTCAAAGAAAGAGTTTTTCCAGTTTGTGTTCATAGCCCCCAAAGTTAGAAAATTGAAGAGTATTTCTGTCTAGTTGCCTTTCTTATCTTAAATTTTTTCTACACCATCTTATACTTCTAAGTTTTTACTACACTGTATTGCTATACTATAACTTATACTGATTTTTCACTAATAGAAATTGAGAAAGGGACAGAAGTTAGAAAATTTTGAAAAAAAGAATTTTGTGCAGCAGCATCGGACATCCTTCCTGTTTTCCTTTTCTCTCGAGGATAAACCCCCTACCCCTCATTTATATATATATATATATATATATATATATATATATATATATATATATATATATATATATATATATATATATATATTATAACACTGGCATGCCACTTTCCACTCTCAGGGCTGATCATATTTTCGCCAAAATCTCTGTAATTAAACTGTTATTTCCTTTGTCTTTAATCCCTGTTCATTTGTCTTTAGCCCCCCTCAACTTTTTTTGTGTTGAGTCACCCCCTTTTCTCCCTTTTTTAGTCCCTGTTCATGGCTCCTTTCTGCAGGGCATTTTCCCATCAACCCCAGAGTTTTCTTGAGTGGGAGCAGCAGGAAATATTAGATAGAAGGATTTAGATTGTGGAGATAAACACATAGAAAATACAGGATAGCCTGGAGAGGGCCTGGAACCTTTTCCAAGGGGCCCCCACTGTCTCTGCCCCAGGGTATTTGGAGAGATGCCAAGGGGTGGTGCTAAAGAAAGTGAGAACTGAAAGGTAACACTTTTCTCCAGAGCCAGAGAAGATTGCTACACTTATGCAGGGATTTCCCCTTTTGCAGAGTGAAGCAAAAGAAGCAAATCCTAGGTCAGAGAAGCAGAGCTCTGCTATGAAGCCCCCTTAAGAGGGCACTGAGCAGAACTCAGCTATAGCTGCTGTCCAGGAGAGGAGCAGGATTGCTATATCCTGTGTGGAGCCTATCCCCTGTCACACCAGGTATACCTTGACTTTCCTGAACAGTCAGAATACCCTTCCCTGCTAAAGCAGTTCCAGGCCTGACTTTCCTGAGCAGTCAGAAAAAATTTCCCTTCCAGGGTTGGGCTGCTTCTTTGCAGTTCGGCTTTCAGAGCTGTACTAAACAGCTCCAGGTGTCTGGGACACCTTCAGGGCAGAGCTGTTCTGAGCAGCTCGAGGTGTCCAGGATTCCACGCCCTCCAGGGCTGAACTGTCTGTCTCCTGGAGTTCAGTCATCAGGGCTGTCCTAAGCAGCTCAAGGTGTTGCCTGACTCTCCAGGTAGTCAGGACCCCTCTCCCCAGAGTTGTTGCTGAAATTTACTTATATTCTTGGTGCCGAAACTTGGGACCAAACCCACAGAGTAGAAACCAGTTTACTTATTGGGGGTGGGGCCAGGTGCCAGAGCCAATGTGGAGATCCTAACTGTCACTTAGCAGGTTCAAGTTAGACTTATGTGTTCAGGAAAGGGTGGAGATATGCAATAAAGACAGGCCCAGATGGAATAAAAAAACCTTTTATACAGGTTACACTGTCTTTAAAAATGCCTGTAGGAGCCATGCGGTGGTGGTGCGTGTCTTAAATCCAGCACTCAGGAGGCATAGACAAGCAGATCTCTGTGAGTAGAAGGCCAGTCTGGGCTACCAAGTGAGTTCCAGGAAAGGTCCAGAGTTTCACAGAGAAACTCTGTCTAAAAAAAAAAAAAAAAAAAAAAAAAAAATGGGTGCTGGTTTAAGAAAGAAATGAAAAAGTATATAGACAGTCATCGATAAAAAATAGTTTAAAATATAATAAAGTTGTCAAAGAAAGAGTAAAGTAATAAAAAAAAAAGAATAAACCACATAAAGAGAAAAAGTACACAAGGAAAGCCAGGTGGTGGTAGTGCATGCCTTTAATACCAGCACTAGGGAGGCAGAGCCTGGCCCATCTTTGTGAGTTTGAGGTCAACCTGGGCTACCAATGAGTTTCAGGAGAGGCATAAAGAAATACAGAGAAACCCCGTCTCGACAAACCAAAAAAACATGTCAGGCATTTGCTCTTGTGCTGAACTTTACCCATGTCATGACTTTTGAACTTTGGCATTGGTGACATTTTTTCAGAATAAAAATGCATGCATTGATGAAATTAATAGTGATCTGAATTGCTGAATTGTCGATGTGTAATATAGTCCCTACCTTTGTGTATGTTTTTACACTTTGTATCGTTTAAATATGTGTGATCTTATCTGTTGACCCATCTGTACATTCTCCCTCCCTTTTGGTGTTTGTTTTACTGTTTTAGGATCAGCATTTACTTTACTAATGTTCTTGAGAACTCATTGATCTCTCATACAGCAACTTAATAAAAATGCTTTTCTTCCTGGGAATTATTAGCCTTACAGTTCAATAGGGGTCACTCCAGCTTCTGATAGACAAATATAGAACTTGCGTGAATGTTTAACTCTAGGGAGAAATTTTGAGTGAGGCCTCAGTGCTTTCTGTTTTTTTTGTTAAAGACCGAGTCTCACTATGTACCTTTGGCTGTCCTGGCAAACTGTTCACAGACCAGGCAGGCTTGGAAAACACAGGTGTCTCTGCAAACTGAGGGTTGGGATTAGAGGTGTGCACCACCACACCCTTATTGTCCATCCATTCTTGAAATTAATAATGTTGATAAAATTCTGCTGAAGTATACTATATAGTGTTACTCTGTTTGCATGTCTCTCTGTGTATATTCCTAGGCATTTGTCCTGTTGTGCTGTATTCTATTCTGTGGTCACAGGAATGGAAGGTGTCATTCTCTTTTGATGTTCCCTTTTAAAATGAGCTGGTGACTGCATTTGGTATTTACTGACCCCTGTCATAGCATGTATCAAGCACACAGAATTATGTAGATATATTCCAGTGGAGTGTACATTTGAAATGCAGTCAGTCTCAACATTTCTATTATGTACGTCTATGGGATACTTTAGGATGCAGTGACCTATGAGGATGTGCATGTGAACTTCACTCATGAAGAGTGGGCTTTGCTGGATCCTTCCCAGAAGAGTCTCTACAAAGATGTAATGCTGGAAACCTACTGGAACCTCACTTGTATAGGTGAGAATGTGAACTTTCTGTCAGTTTTTAACTTAAGGAAAGAAGCCTTTCTTGGACATTGGTGCTCTCCTATAATTTTGAATGTTAAAAAAGAAAAATTCCCATGAATATATCAGGCATTGTTCTAAATAAAGTTCATGAAAGACAGAAATTTCAGTTGTTTCTAAGTTGCTGTAATGTATCACATATTCTGGTACTGTGTTTTAGGATACAAATGGGAAGACAACAATATTGAAGAACATTATCAAAATTCTACAAGACTTGGAAGGTAATTTTATTGTGTAACCTGATATATATGTATGTCTGTGGTAAGTACTGGATTCCTGGTTGCTGGATTCGTCCATCACTGATGCAGTGAGTCCGATCAAACCAAATTAATGAATCCAGATGTAATAAACAGAGCATAGCAAAGCAGAGCACTCCAGGGAGCTCTCAGGAAGGCCTGAGATAGAACAGGAGCGCACCCATGGCACATCTATGGGCCAGGTCTTAAATAGCCAGAGGGCTGGGCATGGTTCCAGGCATCTCTGTAGGAGGATTCGCCAATGTTGGCTTTCTGGAATGACGCCCCCTCTGCTGGAGATTGTGAACATCTGAAAATTTTGGGGGGTATATATGGGTGTAGGTTCAATTCTGTTAACTTCTTGCTATTGTGGGACCATGTGGGCACGGGGGAGTTGGGGGTGAGGTGGGCCAATGCTCAGCAGAGGTATGGCTGGAGAAGATTTGGATAGCTGCCATCCAGGAGACCTCAGGCATCTGTTCTTGAGGAGGCGAAGCATGCAGTTTGGTAGGAGAAAAAAATAGATTATCACTGGCCCTCCGAATGGGGCTAGCCATTGGTAGTAATCAATGCTTTATCTGTTTGTAAAAACTGCATTTGTTAAAGCTAACACTTTGAATCTTTGAAGTTATATCTGAAACCAGTTGATCCTTTACAATGAAGTCTGTGAATGAGGCACACCTGTCTGTATTTTTAACAGGACACATACTAATGAGCTATTAAGGAGCTTGTACCCTTGGGATTGAGGGTGCCGTTAAACTGGGGAATCTATTAGTACCCTGGTCCTCAAACACCATCAGATCTGAGAAGTATATGTAAATGAGCAGGAGTGAGCCAGCTTTCCAGTTTCCCAGGCAATTCCAAGTCTCTCTGTGGTCACTGGGCGACAAGTCCCAGAGGTAGCACTTGTTCAGATGCCAAGTCCAGAGGATCTAACAGATTCTCTGTGGAGTAGAAATTTGGGGAGACTGGCCTTCCTGTCTTGGCAGAGTGGCACAGTTGTTCCCCCACTGCGCCACTTATTCATAGTCTGGACACGATCTCAGCAGCAGTTAAAGGTGTGGAGCAGCTTTTCACTGTGTGACTGGCTTTGTTGCATTTGAGACAAGCCTCTAGGTGGAAGATCTTCTGTGGCAATCCATCTTCCAGGAGAAGATGAAGGATGCTTCCAGGAGTTGGCATGTCTTTCATAAAAAGCATGTCTTTCATAACCCAAATTATATTGGAGAGCTAATGTCTCTTTGGTGGGGTCAGTCTAAAGATGATGGTGAAGAATTTCTTTAACCTCAATTAAAATGGTGGCTGGTGATGTTCTCCAGAACAGTTTCAAAAGGAGTCACAAGCCATCTAGATTTTAAAACATACCCAATTATCAAGACACATTCAGGACATGTAAACTTAGGCATTCAAAACTAGTCTGAACCCTCAAGTGTGGCCACACCATTCACACATTTCCACCACACATACAAAGTAAACAGGATCATTAACTGAAACAGTTTTTTTAATAATGCTCCTAGCAGGTCGGGCAGCCTGATACCAGGATCCCAGAGCAGGCGCTGCAGCGGGAAACTGAAAAACAGAGTAGCAGCACATGCTGCCCAGTTGAGTAAGTCAGAGCGGCAAGTGGAGAATTTTGGAAAAAGAGATTTTTAGGAGAGAGGAAAGTATAACAAGTGTATTGAAGAAGAACAGGTGTAAGGGTGGAGTGGGCATGTAGAATTTTAGGGGTGGGGAGTATGGGAGGAGGGACCCCATGGGCTGCAGCAACGTGGTGGTAGTACTGGAGTTGGTAGAGATGGTGGACATGGTGGTGGAGGTGTTGAAGGTGGTGATGGTGGTGATAGATCTGGTGGAGCTGCTGGTGGTAGAGATAGTGGAGGTGGTGGTGGATGTGGTAGAGGTTGGTGGAGGTTGGTGGTGGTGGAGGTGGTGGATGTGGTAGAGGTTGGTGGAGGTTGTTGTTGTTGGTGGTGGTGGTGTGGTAGCAGCTCTGCTGGTATGGAGGAAAGAAGGAGGGAGCAAACAGACAAACAAACAGGCTGGAGACGTATATGCAGTAGTTCAGGGTTCAGGGTGTGAGAGCAGACAGGAACAGAGAGAATGGAGGTAATGTGGAGAGAATCCTGGTGTGACCAGATCATAAACCAGGAAGAAGAGAGGCAGGCAGATAAACAGAACTGGGGAGGAGGAGGAATGGGAGCATTAGAATCACAGTGTGGCCAAACTACTCGCTCGAAATAAGATGCAGAGTAACCAGGAAGAGAGAGGAAGGGGGCAGTACATTGGCATCCCCACTTTGAAGAAGAAAACCCCAGAGTTTCTGGGGAATGAACTTGGACTCAGCAAGAACCTATTTATTAACCATTTGCTGGGCATGTGATTGTGAGGGTGGGTACACAAATCACATCTGAGAGCTGTGTGTGGGGTGGACTCTGTAGTGAAGTCTCTCTCACACAGGGGAACCCCAAGAAAAGAGAATGTTGATACACTGAAACAGGCTGGAGTCACCTGGCACTGCAGTGGCTCAGCAGGCAGTCTGGAGGCTGGAAGAGGTCCTGCACCTCTTAAGACATTGTGGTTTGGGAATGGGAGGCTTACTGAGCTGCTCATTCAGTGTGTCAGAGATGGAGTGGGCAGAGAGTGAATGGCCTTCCACAGCCACAGCACATGGTTGTGGAAGACTACTCACCCTGGCCAGTGCACCAAGGATAAGTATTGGATCCCCGGTTGGTGGGTACCTATGTCACCAGTGCAATAAGCCAAATCAAACTGAATTAATATATCCAGATTTAGTAAACAAGATGCAACAACGTAGAGCACTCCCAGGTGACTCTCAGGAAAGCAGGAGGCAGATCATTAGAGCACCCATGGCAGATGTATGGTCTGGGTCTTAAATAGCTGGTGGGCATGGTCCCAGACATCACTAGGAGAGAAGCCAAGGATGTTGGGCTTTCTGCAATGGGGCTGCCTGAGCACGAGATTCCAAACAGGTTGAAAAAAATGTTAATGTGCCCTGAACTTTTAATGAAAAGCAACTGTGTAAATAGGCATGGCTTTGTGATGATTGTTAAATTGTCACAACACCATGGACACCAATGTCAGGTGGATGATCACTGTTTGTAAAGCATGTCTTTAATGACAAAACATGGAAACAATGCCATAATAGATGTCACAGTTTCTATCATATCATGTGAGAGGCATGTTGTAGAACTGCCCATCTAATTACCTCCCAATTGTCATATCATTGATGAGGGCATTAGTGTATTGCCAAGACCTTTTATAAGCAAAGTTTTGGTATTATACCTATTGTTCCTCATAAACTTGTAGTGACTGAATTACCATATTTTAGTGAGAGGAGCACTTTATGAGAGACCAAGTGATTGTCTTGGTCTAGAAACATGAATCTCTATTCCACATCTGTATGACAAACAAAACATGTGACTATGTGAATGCAATGTGAAAACCCATTATTTGTTATCTTCCTTTACCAGATATGTCATCTGTCACTCTGTATATAATCCATATATGCATAAGGGGAATGGAAAGAAGCATTGGACTTCTGTTTCTCTCAGAACAACTGGAAGATATGTGGTAGTCCCCATTATGAGAAGACTTGATGACTGTGATACAAGTTTACAATTAAATAGTTTTCCAACTTCAGTGGGAATTCATCAACAAACTCTCATTGGAGAAAAACCTTTTGAGTACCAGGAATATGGAAATTCATCTCTCTCTACTGGTTCACTGTGCACATGTGGTGTGGCTCACAGTATAAGAAAATGTTATGAATGCAATCAGTGTGGTCAGACCCTGAGTTCTTCAAGTTCTCTTCAAAGATGTGAAAAAGCTCATGTGGGAAGAGAAAATACTAAATGTGAGTCATCTACTACAGGCTTTAGGCTTGACAGGCATCTTCAAACACACCAAACAACCAATAATGAAGAGGCTCTCTGTGAATGTAATAAACATGATAAAGCCTTTAGATCTGATTGCTCTTTAGAAGTATACAAAAGAACTAATTTCGAGGGAAAATGCTATGAGTATGATCAAAGAATTAAAGCCTTTGCATGTCACAATCTTCATCATCAAGTACATAGAATTCGAACTAGAAAGAAATGCTATGAATGTAATCAATGTAGTAAAGCCTTTGTACAGAAGAGTGATCTTCACAGACATGAAAGAGTTCATACTGGAGAGAAACCCTATGTGTGTAAACTATGTGGTAAAGCCTTTGCACAAAAAACTAATCTTCTAAGTCATGAAAAAATTCATACTGGAGAGAAACCATTTGAATGTTATCAATGTGGTAAAGCATTTTTAATGAAGAGTAATCTTCTCCGCCATGAAAGAATTCATACTGGAGAGAAACCCTATGAATATAATCAATGTGGTAAAGCCTTTGCACAGAAGATTAGTCTTCAAAGTCATGAAATAATCCATTCTGGAGAGAAGCCCTATGAATGTAATCAATGTGGTAGAGCCTTTGCCACGAAGAGTTATCTTCCCACCCATGAAGGAATTCATGCTGGAGAGAAACCCTATGAGTGTAATCATTGTTGTAAAGCCTTTGCACAGAAGAGTAGTCTTCAAAGTCATGAAAGAATTCACACTGGGGAGAAACCCTATAATTGTAACCAATGTGGTAAAGGCTTTGCACACAAGGGTAGTCTTCAAAATCATGAAAGAATTCATACTGGAGAGAAACGCTATAAATGTAACCAATGTGGTAAAGGCTTTTCACAGAAGGGTAGTCTTCAAAGTCATGAAAGAATTCATACTGGAGAGAAACCCTATAAATGTAACCAATGTGGTAAAGGCTTTGCACAGAAGGGTAGTCTTCAATGTCATGAAAGAATTCATACTGGAGAGAAACCCTATAACTGTAACCAATGTGGTAAAGGCTTTGCACAGAAGGGTGGTCTTCAATGTCATGAAAGAATTCATACTGGGGAGAAGCCCTATAAATGTAACCAATGTGGTAAAGCATTTGCAAAGAAGACTAATCTTCTCAGTCATGAAAGAATTCATACTGGACAGTACCATATGGATGTAATCAATGTGGTAATATCAGATGTGAGCTGCCATGTAGGTGCTGCAAACTGAAGTCTGTTTTCTACAAGAGATACTTGCTGGAGCCCAGTTCCATAGGGGTTTAGGTCCCAAAGAAGAGATCAGGCATTAGTAGAGGAAGGAGAATGCCATGATCTGAGAGGGAAGCAGTAGAGCTGCTGCTTTACTGAAAAATGACTCCACATTTTATGCTCTATAACTGAATCTTAGTTTAGACACAAGCAGATTAAAAACAGACTTACTGATTCCAGGATAAAAGCAGCCATCAACTTCATTACCACATTTTTACTGAGTCAAATAGTGATAAATTCAGCAAGTATCTTAATGCCTTTCTGGATGTGAGCCCATTGTTTCCTTTCATAGTTGCTTTCATCCTTGGAACTAGGTCTATCCAGTTAGTAAATCATTACGTTCTCTATTTTTCGTGTAATCTTGTGTGGAAGTAGGCATAGTCATCACATTGTGTGGTTCCATGGTGGTGGGATTTTTTCAAAAATTTTGTTTAAAGAGACCTCCCTGCCTATGTATACATTCCCATCCTCCAGTTTAGCCAGCAAAAAAAAAAAAAAAAATTCCCTCAGTAAAAGGCATGAGGAAACTCTATGACATATAGTGAGAGTTATTAAAATTGAAATAAAAATGATGCTGGAGGGCTGGAGAGATGGCTCAGTGGTTAAGAGTACTGACTGTTCTTCCAGATGTCCTGAGTTTAATTCTCAGCAACCACATGGTGGCTCACAAACATCTGTAATGAGATCTGGAGCCCTCTTCTGACCTGTAATCATACATGCTGTATACAAAATAAACAAATAAATCTTTTTTAAAAATGATGCTGGATTTTTATTTCTTTTAAGATTCATTTTATTATTGTTATCTTTGTGAGTCCACATGAATAGTGTAGTTTGATATCAGATGTCAGCCTGTGTGACCCAGTTCTTCCTTTCTACCATGTTGGTTCTGAGGACCACACCAGGTCCATCAATCATGATTTCAAGCACCTTCACCTCCTGAGCCATGCCATGATGAACACTGAGCCCTGATATTTTTTTGTTAATCATTGATTTTTGTTTTTTGTTTTTTGTTTTTAAACAGGCTGATGAAGTTCAGACTGATCTTGAACTTCAGGCCTTTCTGCTTCCACCTCTAGTTGCTGGGATGACAGGTTTTACTAACATGCCCTGTTTATGCAGAGGTCTTGTATTTGTGGAGCAAGTATTCTATTCAGTGCTGCCATCTGGTATGAAAATATTGATGTATGAGTTTTTCATACACAGGTCTACACTGAGAACCTGCCCCAAAACTGCAAACGCAAACTTTTGTGAAAATAAATTGTGTGGTGTGTGTGTGTTTTGTGATGGAGTCTATGTCAGTTGCCTAGACTGGCCTACTACTCACTCTGTCCCCCTTGAATCCTGCTTCTTGGCTTGGCTTCCTAAGTACCTGGAGAACAGGGCTGGACTAGGGAGTGAGCAAGCCTGAGCACAGAGTGGCCTAATTGTGTGTCTGGAGGTTCACAGGTAGTAGCCAGAGGTGCATGACAAGATCAGAATGTTTCTAGGGTTGCTTTAAAATCCAGAACCTTGCTTGAAATGGAATGCCACCAGTTCATCATGGAAGGATGGGAAGAGGCCCAGGATTCAATTCTCTTTGGGGTCCAAATGTCCTGAGATCTCATGTGGGCTAGGGTAACAGATGCAGTGGGTTGCATTGTTTATAAAGAGAGAGATATAAACACTCTGAGGCTATGGTCATGGCTTAGTTGCAGCTTTAGTGGCCTCATATAGAGAGGCTTTCTATGCCAGGGCCAGAGCTGTGCCCATGAGTCCCTGGACAAGGACACAGACAATGATGAAAAAGAGATTTCCTTCTTGCTCACTGGGGGTGCACACTAAGCTGAGATTACACAAAACAGAAAAATCTCCCAGGTGGCAAAGTATGGCAAAATCCTTTCACCTCTGATATGGGAAACTGAAACAGAGAAGGAAGACAATCGTGGCCAAAGCAACTATGGGTATTGCTCCAACTGGTTATTGTCCAGTTGTGGTGAGGTTCAGGTCCAAAACTGGAGGTGTGCAATTGGTGAGGGCAGGGGGCTGACAGGATCTGAGGGTGAATCTGAACATCTGCTGCTTTATTAAAGAAGGCTACACTTTCATACTCCATAATTGCACACAGGTGTACATTGGAATGGGAGGAAGGGGGCTTGTGTGCTGGGTTGGGGCTTGTGAGCAGGGATTGCCGTCTAGGCCCTTCAACTTCTACTCAGTCCCCAACACAAGATGTTGCTTGGTCCCCATTTTCTCCCAATTGAGTCTGGTCTGGGCTGTAATCAGACAGCTTTGTGACTCTCCATGTTTGCTGGACTGAAGTCTTTTGGGTTGAATTTGTTAAAATGTTTAAATCAGTGGTGTTGTTTCATGGTTTTAATCCCAGCACTTGAGATGCAGAGGCAGGCAGATCTGTGAGTTTGAGGCCTGCCTGGTCTACAGAGTGAATACCTAGGACAGCTGGGACCGTTAAATAGAGAAGCGCTGTCTTTGTTTATCCGGTATTTGTTTAACTATGGAGAGATGTGTTGCTGTTTCACTTTGCCTGCCTAAGGCACCTGAGTAGTCTAATAAAAAGCTGAATGGCCAATACTTAGGCTGAAGAGGCATACACAGGGCTGGTGAGCAGAGAGCATATACAGGAGCTCAAACCCATGCTCGAGAAGAAAGAGAGGGATGGAGAAAAGAAAGAGGGAGGGAGAAAAAGAGGGACACACCCAGGACCGGGATCCAGGCAGCCACCAGCCAGACATGGACACAGCAGGAAAGATATACAGAAAGAATGAAAGGTATAATGCCCCAGGACATAAGGCAGATGAACAGAAACTGGTTAATTTAAGTTGAAAGAGCTAGCCAGAGATGAATCTAAGCTAGGCCAAGCATTCATAACTAATAAGTCTCTATGCCATGGTTTGGGAGCTTGCTGGTGTTCCCGTAAAAATGCCTGGTACATTTGGTGTTTCATGTGTGGCATGGTTTTTCCACATACATCTTGAGAAAGCTGAAAAAACAAAAAAACCCAGTAGAAAGTTTAGCATAGTTTAGTGAGAGGAGCACATTATGAGAGACCAAGTGATTCTCTTGGTGTAGAAACATGAGTCTCTATTCCACATCTGTATGACAAAAAAAAAAAAAAAAAAATTCACTATGTGAATGCAATGTGAAAACCCTTTATTTGCTATCTTCCTTTACCAGATGTGTCATCTGTCACTCTAGATACAATCCATATGAGCATAAGGGGAATGGAAAGAAGCATTGTAATTCTGTCTCTCTCAGAACAACTGGGAGATATGTGGTAGTCCCCACTATGAGAAGATTTGATGACTGTGATACAAGTTTACAATTAAATAGTTTTCCAACTTCAGTGGGAATTCATCAACAAACTCTCATTGGAGAAAAACCTTTTGAGTACCAGGAATATGGAAATTCATCTCTCTCTACTGGTTCATTGTGCACATGTGGTGTGGCTCACAGTATAAGAAAATGTTATGAATGCAATCAGTGTGGTCAGACCCTGAGTTCTTCAAGTTCTCTTCAAAGATGTGAAAAAGCTCATGTGGAAAGAGAAAATCATAAATGTGAGTTATCTACTTATGGCTTTAGGCTTTACAGGCACCTTCAAACACACCAAACAACCAGTAATGAAGAGGATCACTGTGAATGTAATCAACATGATAAAGCCTTTAGATATGATTGCTCTTTAGAAGTACACCAAGGAACTCAATTGGAAGGAAAACCCTGTGAGTATGATCAAGGTTATAAAGCCTTTGTATGTCACAGTCTTCATCATCAAGTACATAGAATTCAAACTAGAGAGAAATGCTATGAATGTAATCAATGTAGAAAAGCCTTTGTACAGATAAGTGATCTTCACAGACATGAAAGAGTTCATATTGGGGAGAAACCATGTGAATATAATTAATGTGATAAAGTCTTTGCAGAGAAGAGAAATCACAGTCTTGAATGATTTCATACAAGAGAAAAACCCTATGAGTGTAATCAATGTGGTAAAGTCCATGCATAAAAGAGTAGTCTTCAACATCATGAAATAATTCATATAGGAGAGAAACCCTATGCATGTAATCAGTGTGGTAAAACCTTTGCCACAAAGAGTTATCTTCTCACCCATGAATGAATACCTACTGGAGAGAAACCCTATGAATGTAATCAATGTGGTAAAGTATTTGCATGGAATAGTCATCTTCAAAGTCATGAAAGAATTCATACTGGAGAGAAACCCTATAAATGTGACCAATTTGGTAAAGCATTTGCAAACAAGGGTATTCTTCACAGTCATGAAAGAATGCATACTGGACAATACAATATGGAGGTAATCAATGTGGTAATATCAGATGTAAGCTGATGTGAGCTGCCATGTAGGTGCTGCAAATTGAACTCTGTTTTCTATAAGAGGCACTTGCTGGAGCCCAGTTCCATAGGGGTTCAGGTCCCAAAGAAGTGATCATGTATCAGTAGTGGAAGAAGAATGCCATGATCTGAGCTTGAAGCAATATACCTGCTGCTTCATTGAAAAATGACTCCACATTTTATGCTCTATAACTGAATCTTAGTTTAGACTCAAGCAGGTTAAAAGCAGACTTAATGATTCCAGGATAAAAGCAGCCACCAACCTCATTACCACATTTTTCCTAATGCAAAATTGATAAATTCAGCAAGTATCTTAATGCCTTTCTGGATGTGAGCCCATTGTTTCCTTTCATAGTTTTTTTTCATCCTTGGAACTAGGTTTATCCAGTAAGTAAATAATTACATTCTCTATTTTTGGTGTAATCAGGGAACACAATGGGGCTTCTAGTGTGGGAGTAGGCACAGTAATCTCATTGTGTGGTTCCATGGTGGTGGGCATTTTTCCAAGAATTTTGTTTAAAGAGACTGCCTTGCCTATGTATACATACCCATCCTGCAGTATAGCCAGAAAAAAAAAAATTTCTACAGTAAAAATCATAAGGAAACTCGATAACATATAGTGAACTATAGCAAGATTTATTAAAATTGAAATAAAAATGATGCTGGAGAATTAAGATCGGCAATGTTGAAATGGTGGAACTTTGTCAAGCAGCAATGGTCACGGTGCAGTCCATACCAGGTACTAAAGTGCTAAACAATTTCTCATCCCCTTTTATTTCTTTTAACATTCAATTTATTATTGTTACCTTTGTGAGTCCACATGAATAGTATAGTTTGAAATCAGATGTCAGCCTGTGTGACCCAGTTCTTCCTTTCTACCATGTTGGTTCTGAGGACCACACCAGGTCCATTACCCTTGGGTGCAAGCACTTTTACCTGCTGAGCCATGCCATGATGAACACTGAGCTCTGATATTTTTTTGTTAACTGTTGATTTTTTTTGTTTTTTTCTTTTTAATCAGGCTGAGGAAGTTCAGGCTAACCTTGAACTTCAGACTTTTCTGCTTGCCCCTCTATTTAGTGGGTCAACCGGTTTTATTACTATGTGCTGTTTATGCACAGGTCTTGTATGTGCTGAGCAATTATTCTATCCAATGACAGCCATCTCATATGAAAACATTGACACAGTCGAGTTTTTCATTTACAGATCTGAACTGAAAACCTGCCCCCAAAACAAACCAAAACTGTAAACACAAACTTCTGTTAAAATAAATGGTGTGTGTGTGTGTGTGTGTATTTGTGTGTGTATGTGTTTGTGTTTTGAGATGGAGTCTGTCTTAGTTGCCTAGACTGGCCTAGAACTCACACCTTAGCCCTTGAATCTTTCCCCTTGGCTTGGCTTCCTACGTGCCTGGAGAACAGGGCTGGACTAGAGAGTGAGCAAGCCAGAGCACAGAGTGGCCTGTGTGACTGGCCATGGGTGTATGACAAGACCAGAATGTTCCTAGGGTCGGATTAGAATCCAGAACCTTGCTTGAAATGGAATGCCACCAGTTCAGCATGGATGGATGGGAAGAGGCCCTGGATTGAATCCTCTTGGGGGTCGAAATATCCAGAGATTCTATTGTGGGCTATGGCCACAGATACAGTGTGAGGCATTGTTTATGAAGAGAGAGATATACACTACTGAGGCCATGGTCATGGCTTAGTTGCAGCTTCAGTGGCCTCGTCTAGAGGGTGAGTGAGCATGCCAAGACCAGAGCTGTGTCCAGGAGTCCCTGGACAAGGATAAGGAGACTGATGAAAAAGAGGGTTCCTTCTTGCTCACTGGTGGAGAACACTAAGCTGAGATTACACAAAACTGAAGAACCTCCCAGGTGGCAAAGTATCCACTTCTCACATGGGAAACTGAACCAGAGAAGGAAGACAGTTGTGGCTAGAGCTACTCAGGGTGTTGTTCCAATTGGTTATTGTAATGATGGTAACAAGTGTGGTGCACTTAGATCTGTCTGAATAACAGGCATAGGGAGGTGAAATCACTCAACAAAGGAGAAAGACAATAAATGGACCTTTAGTAGGATTTGAACACATGTATCCCATGTGTACTCATAAAGTTTTTAAGGCTGCATGTATTTATTAATGTAGGGGTGAGGGCATGCATGTGTGGGAATCAGAGGACAACTTACCTGTAGATCAGGCAAAACCAAGTTTTAACATTTCAAATAATTAAATTCAATATCAAGATTTTCAAAACCAGCATTGTTTTAATCCTGTTCAATAAACCTGATTTTAGGACAGGACAGAAAGTTATCAACAGAAAGAAATCCTAACACAAATTATACTGGAGACATAATGTCTCCTTGGTGGGGCCAGTCCAAGTGGTTACCTTACTAATGATGGGGTAACCTCAATTAAAATGGGTGGCTGGTGATATTTCTCAGAACAGTTTCGAAAAGGAGTCACAAGCCATCCAGATTTGAAACAAACCCAATTAGCAAGACACATTCAGGACACATGTAAACTCGGCATTCAAAACTAGTCTGAAACATACAAGTGTGGCCACACCATTCACACATTTCCACCATACATAAAAAGTAAACAGGATCATGAACAGAAACATTTTTTTTCATGAGGCTCCCAGCAGGTCGGGCAGCCTGATACCAGGATCCCAGAGCAGGCGCTGCAGCGGGAAACTGAAAAACAGAGTAGCAGCACATGCTGCCCAGTTGAGTAAGTCAGAGCGGCAAGTGAGAATTTTGGAAAAAGAGATTTTTAGGAGGGTGGAAAGTTAGCAAGTGTATTGAAGAGAGAACAGTGTTAAGGGTGGAGTGGGCATGTAGAATTTTAGGGGTGGGGAGTATGGGAGGAGGGACCCCATGGGCTGCAGCAAGATGGTGGTAGTAGTGGAGGTAGTGGAGGTGGTGGACATGGTGGTGGAGGTGGTGAAGGTGGTGATGGAGGTGATGGATGTCTGGTGGAGCTGCTGCTGGTGTGCGGTGGTGGTGGTAGAGATGGTGGAGGTGGTAGAGGTGGTGTGGAGTGGTGGACAGGGGTGCTGGTGCTGATGTAGAGATGGTGGTGGAGGATGGTGGAGGTTGTTTTGTTGTGGTGGTGTGGTGGAGATGGTGTAGTGATGGAGGTTGGTGGTGTGGTGGTGGGTGGATCGGCGCTGGTGGTGGGTAGATATGTGGTGAGGTTGGTTGGTGGTGTGGCAGCAGCAACTCTGCTGGATGGAGGAAAGATGGAGGAGGCAAACAGACAACAAACAGTCTGGAGACATATTGCAGTAGTTCAGGGTGTGAGAGCAGACAGGAACAGAGAATGGAGGTATTGTGGGAGAACCTGGTGTGACCGGAAGGAGAGAGGCAGGCAGACAGAAACAGAACTGAGGAGAAGAGGAATGGAGAATTAGAATCACAAGAGTATGGCCGAACTACACACTCGACAAGATGCAGAGGTAACAGGAAGAGAGAGGAAGGGGTAGTATGTCACATCCCCATTGGAGAAGAAAACCCCAGAGTTTCTGGGACTGAAATTGGACTCAGCAAGTACCCATTTAACCATTTCTGAGGATGTGGTTGGAGGGGGTGGTACACAAATCCATCTGGAGCTGTGTGTGGGGTGACTCTGTGTGAAGTCTCTCTCACACAGGGGAACCCAAGGGCATCAATGTAATACCTGAAAACAGGCTGGAGTCACCTGGCACTCAGTGGCTCAGCAGGCAGTCTGGAGGCTGGAAGAGGTCCTGCACCTCTTAAGACATTGTGGTTGGGAATGGGAGGCTTACTGAGCTGCTCATCAGTGTGCCAGGTGGAGTGGGCAGAGAGTGAATGGCCTTCCACAGCCACAGCATATGGAAGACTACTCACCATGGCCAGTGCATAAGGATAAGTATTGGATCCCGGTTGGTGCGGTCCTATGTCACCAATGCAATAAGCCAAATCAAACTGAATTAATAAACCAGATTTAATAAACAGAGCAGTGCAAAGCAGAGCACTCCCAGGTGACTCTCAGGAAAGCAGGAGGCAGATCATATGAGCACCCATGGCAGATGTATGGTCTGGGTCTTAAATAGCTGGTGGGCATGGTCCCAGACATCACTAGGGGAGGAAGCCAAGGATGTTGGGCTTTCTGCAATGGGGCTGCCTGAGCAGAGATTCCAAACAGGTTGAAAAAAATTGTTAGTGCCCTGTACTTTTAATGAAAGCAACTGTGTAAATAGGCTTAGGCTTTGTGATGATTATTAAATTGTCCAACACCATGTACACCAATGTCAGGTAGTCATCACTGTTGCAAAGCATTCCTTTAATGACAAAACATGAAACAATGCCATAATAGATGTCACAGTTTCATATCACACATGTGAGAGGCATGTTGTAAAACTGCCCTCTAATTACACAGCTCCCAATTGTCATATCATTGATGAGGGCATTAGTGTATGGCCAGACCTTTTATAAGCAAAGTTTTGAATTAACCTAGTGTTCCTCATAAACTTGTAGTGACTGAATTACCATATTTTAGTGAGAGGAGCACTTTATGAGAGACAAGGTTTTCTTTGGTGTGAGAAACATGAATCTCTATTTCACATCTGTATGCACACAAAACATTTGACTATGTGAATGCAATGTGAAAACCCTTTATTTGTTATCTTCCTTTACCAGATGTGTCATCTGTCACTCTGATACAATCCATTGAGCATAAAGGGAATGGAAAGAAGCATTGGACTTCTGTTTCTCTCAGAACAACTGGGAATATTGTGGTAGTCCCCACTATGAGAAGACTTGATGACTGTGATACAAGTTTACAATTAAATAGTTTTCCAACTTCAGTGGGAATTCATCAACAAACTCTCATTGGAGAAAAACCTTTTGAGTACCAGGAATATGGAAATTCATCTCTCTCTACTGGCACTGTGCACATGTGGTGTGGCTCACAGTAAAAGAAAATGTTATGAATGAATCAGTGTGTTCAGACCCTAGTTCTTCCAGTTTCTCAAAGATGTGAAAAAGCTATGTGGAAGAGAAAAATCTAAATGTGAGTCATCTATAAGGCTTAGGCTTGACAGGCATCATCAAACACACCAACAACAATAATGAAGAGACTCTCTGTGAATGTAATCAATGAAAAAAGCCTTTAGATTTGATTGCTCTTTAGAAGTATACAAAAGAACTAATTTCGAGGAAAATGCTATGAGTATAATCAAAGATATAAAGTTTGCATGTCACAGTCTTCATCATCAAGTACATAGAATTCAAACTAGAGAGAAATGCTTATGAATGTATCAATGTAGTAAAGCCTTTGTACAGATAGTGATGCTTCACAGACATGAAAGAGGTCATCTGGAGAGAAACCTCATTGTGTGTAAACTATGTGGTAAAGCCTTTGCACAAAATATTCTTCAAAGTCATGAAAGAATTCATACTGGAAAGAAACCATTGAATGTAAATAGTGTAAAGCATTTGAGTTGAAGAGATATCTCTCCGCCATGAAAGAATTCATATGGAGTGAAGCCCTATGAATGTAATCAATGTGGTAAAGCCTTTGCACACAAGAATAATCTTCAAATGTCATGAAAGAATTCATTACTGGAGAGAAACCCTATGGTGTAATCATGTGGTAAAGCCTTTTGCACAAAGACTAGTCTCAAAGTCATGAAATAATCCATAGCTGAGAGAAACCTATGAATGTAATCAGTGGTTAAAGCCTTTGCACAGAAGAGTATCTTCAAAGTCATAAAGAATTCATACTGGAGAGAAAACCTATGAATGTAATCAATGTGGTAAAGCCTTGCCACAGAAGAGTAGTCTTCAATTCATGAAAGAATTCATACTGGAGAGAAACCAGTATAAATGTGATGAATGTGGTAAAGCCTTTGGAAGAAGAGGTATCTTCCATCATGAAAGAATTCATACTGGAGAGAAACCCTATGAGTGTAATCAATGTGTAAAACCTTTGCACAGAAGAGTAGTCTTCAAAGTCATGTAAGAAATTCATACTGGAGAGAAAACCATATAAATGTGATCAATGTGGTAAAGGCTTTTCACAGAAGGGTAGTCTTCAAAGTGTCATGAAAGAATTCATACTGGAGAAAACCATATAAATGTGTGAATTGTGGTAAAGCCTTTGCACGAAAGGTAGTCTTCAAAGTCATGAAAGAATTCATACTGGAGAGAAACCCACCCTCTAGGCCCCCTACCCCGGGCACCAGCCATTTCGGGGAAGACCTGCCCAACTTGGCCCCAGGTTCTGGTAAAGGGCAGGACCCCCCATCCCCACCGGGAAGGTTCCCCCTCTCCAAGACCCTTTGGTGGACCCTTCAACTCCAAAACTCTGGCCCCACACCCATCTGCCGGAGACCCAGCCACTTCTGGGAGACTTTAGAAACCAGCCCCTAGCTTCCATCCTGCCCCGGAACTCCCATCTGGACCAGAGGTGAGTGCCTGGGGTTATAGTGAGAGAGGTACCCGCCTCTAGGCCCCACCTCTTGCACCAGCATCCCAGGAAACCTGCCCAACTTAGCCCCAGTTTCAGTCATTCGTTGGGCCCTGCAGGAAGGCTCCCCTTTTCCAAGACTGCAGGCAGACCTGCAATCTCCATACTGGACAGTACCATATGGATGTAATCAATGTGGTATTATTCAGATGTAAGCTTATGTGAGCTGCCATGTGGGTTCTGGAAACTGATTGTGTTTCTATAAGAGATACTTGCTGGAGCCCAGTTCCATAGGGGTTCAGTCCAAAGAAGAGATCATGGCATCAGCAGTGGAAGGAAGACTGCATTATCTGAGCTTGAAGCAGTATAGCTGCTGCTCTTATTGAAAAATGACTCCACATTTTATTCTTATAACTGAACTTAGTTTGGACTCAAGCAGGTAAAAACAACTTAATGATTCCAGCATAAAAGCAGCCACCAACCTCATTACCAGCATTTTTCCTGATGCAAAAGTGATAAATCAGCAAGTATCTTAATGCCTTTCTGGATGTGAGCCCATTGTTTCCTTTCATAGTGTTTTCTCCTTGGAACTAGGTCTATCCAGTTAGTAATTCATTACGTTCTCTATTTTTGGTGTAATCAGAGGACACAATAGGACTTCCTGTTGGGATTGGCATTGTAATCACATTGTGTGTAGTCCATGGTGTTGGGATTTTTTCCAAGAATTTTGTTTAAGCAGATGCCTTACCTATGTACTAAGTTCCCATCCTCCAGAGTAGCCAGCAAAAAAAAAAATTCCACAGTAAAAGGCATAAGGAAACTTCATAACATGTAGTCAGAATTATTAAAATGGAAATAACAATGATGCTGGAGAATTAAGATCGGCAATGTGGTAATGCTTCAACTTTGTCAAACAGCAAAGGTCACTGTGCAAACCTGACAAGTACCAAAACAGATTCTGGTGAATATATCAGGCATTGGTCTAAGGTTCATGAAAACCAGAAATTTCAATTGTTCCTAAGTTTCTGTAATATATCACTTATTCTGGTACTGTGTTTTAGGATACAAATGGGAAGACAAAAATATTGAAGAACATTATCAAAATTCTACAAGACTTGGAAGGTAATTTTCACGTGTAAGCTGATATATATATATATATATATATATATATATATATATATATATATATAAATGTCTGTGATAAGTACTGGATTCCTGGTAGCTGGATTCATCCATCACTGATACAATAAGTGATGGAGGAATCAAACCAAATTAATAAATCCAGATTTAATAAAGAGAGCATAGCAAAGCAAAGAACTCCAGGGACCTCTCTGGAAGGCCTGAGACAGAACAGGAGAGCATCTATAGCACATCTATGGGCCAGGTCTTAAATAGCCAGTGGGCATGGGCATGGTCCCAGGCAACTCTGGGGGAGGAGCTGCCAATGGTGGGCTTTCTGGAATGACGCCCCCTCTGCTGGAGATTGTAAACATCTGAAAATATTGGGTATATATGGGTGCAGGTTCAATTCTGTTTACTTCCTGCTAGCATGGGACCTTGTGGGGACAGGGGAGTTGGGGGTGAGGTGGGCCAATGCTCAGCAGGGGTATGGCTGAAGAAGCATTTGGATAGCTGCCATCCAGGAGACCTCAGGCATCTGTTCTTGAGGAGGCAGAGCATGCAGTTTGGTAGGAGAAAAAAATAGATTATCACTGGCCCTCTGAATGGGGCTAGCCATTGGTAGTAGGAAGACTGCCAGAAAGAATGGAATAGAGAATTGTCCTCATTGAACAAAACAGTCTAGGGTGAATGAGTGAGGCATGAGGGAAGATATGTCCTTAACTGGGACATCTTGGAAAACAAGATTTTAGTTGCTGGGTAGGTACCCACTTATTCCTGGAGAGGTGGTATCAGCAGTGAAATCCCTGATGCTTGGTGAGATGGCATGCTAAATCTATGGTTGATGTTTTCCAGGAGTACTGGAGCCATAGCATCTGCTGTTTTTCTGGAGGTTGGGAGAGCATCCATCCTATAAATGTGTCAATAAGAGTTAAGAGATATGGAGCTTTGTTATGAGCAGGCATGTGGCTGAAATCCACCTGGTAGTATTTGTCCAGCTGACATCCTTGGTTTGTGGATGGCACCCTCAGAGCTGTTGCAGGAGCTGGTGTATGTGGAGGTCCCCCTGCGGGCTTGGCCTTGGCCCAGGCAGGAGGAGTGAACCTACAGAATATGCTCAAAAATGGGTGGGGTCAAAATTAGGCTCTGGAAACTGATATTATTTTCCATCAGCCCATACTGTTTACAAAGTAGCAGAGCCCTTTTCCCAGGAACCTTCAGGTATGTGTAAATCTACTGGAACCAGTTTACATCTTGGTGTCATAGTACAAATCTATGGCCTTGGGTTAAGGCATGAACAGTTTTAAGTATAAATTCACTGAACGAAGGAGGATTGGTGAGTGAAGGAGGAGGGAGTTGAACATGTCTGCAGGGGTCTGTATCTTCTCTAATGTTAACCGTGTCTAAAAGCTGAAAACAGTCTAATCCAATGGAATTTAATGACCTCTGAAAACTGTTTGTAATCAGTGCTCAGTCAGTTTATCAAAACTGCATTTATCAAAGCTAAAACTTCAAATGTCAGAAATTTTATATGAAACCAGTTGATCCTGTAGCATGGAGTCTGTGAATGAGGCACACCTGTCTCTATTTTTAACAGGAAATGTACTAATGAGCTACTAAGGTATTTGCACCCTTGGCATGGAGAGTGCCATTAAACTGGGGAATCTATTAGTACCCTGGTCATCAAACACCATCAGATCTGAGAAGGATATGTAAATGAGCAGGAGTGAGCCAGCTTTCCAGTTACCCAGGCAGTCCCAAGTCTCTATCTATGTGGTCACTGGGTGACAAGTCCCAGAGGTAGCACTTGTTCAGATGCCAAGCCCAGAGGATCTGACAGATTCTCTGTGTAGTAGAAATTTGGGGAGATTGTCCTTCCTGTCTTGGCAGAGTGGCACAATTGTTACCCCACTGTGCCACTTATTCATAGTCTGGACATGATCTCAGCAGCAGTTAAAGGTGTAGAGCAGCTTTTCACTGTGTGACTGACTGGCTTTGTTACATTTGAGGCAAGCCTCCAGGTGGAGGATCTTCTGTGGCCATCCATCTTCCGGGAAAAGATGCAGGATGCTTCCAGGAGTTGGCATGTCTCTCATAAAAAGCTTTTGTGAGCTGGAGAGATGGCTTAGCCGTTAAAGGCTAGGCTCACAACCAAAAAAATAAAAAGGTTTTGTATTAAATGCCATATTCTCAGATCTCAGAGAGTGTTTGAGAATTGGGGAACCAAATCTGCTAGGTATATCTAAAGTAGACAAAGTTTTTTTAGGTTAAACTTTGAGGGCATGTTTAAGTTAAGTCTAGACATACAGTTTACCCAATTAGTTACAGCTGACCAATGTTAGTAAAAGCCAGAAGATTCAGTCTGTAGTTTTCAGTGGTGATCCTAAGATATATCAGGCAAAACCAAGTTTTAACATTTCAAATAATTAAATTTCAATATCAATTTTCAAAACCAGCATTGTTTTAAATCCTGTTCAATAAACCTTGATTTTAGGACAGGACAGAAATTATCAAACAGAAAGAAATCCTAACACAAATTATACTGGAGACATAATGTCTCCTTGGTGGGGCCAGTCCAAGTGGTTACCCTTACTAATGATGGTGGTAACCTCAATTAAAATGGTGGCTGGTGATATTCTCCAGAACAGTTTCGAAAGGAGTCACAAGCCATCCAGATTTTGAAACAAACCCAATTAGCAAGACACATTCAGGACACATAAATAAACTCAGGGCATTCAAAACTAGTCTGAAATCCACAAGTGTGGCCACACCATTCACACATTTCCACCATACATAAAAAGTAAACAGGATCATGAACAGAAACATTTTTTTTCATGAGGCTCCCAGCAGGTCGGGCAGCCTGATACCAGGATCCCAGAGCAGGCGCTGCAGCGGGAAACTGAAAAACAGAGTAGCAGCACATGCTGCCCAGTTGAGTAAGTCAGAGCGGCAAGTGAGAATTTTGGAAAAAGAGATTTTTAAGAGGGTGGAAAGTGTAGCAAGTGTATTGAAGGAGAACAGGTGTAAGGGTGGAGTGGGCATGTAGAATTTTAGGGGTGGGGAGTATGGGAGGAGGGACCCCATGGGCTGCAGCAAGATGGTGGTAGTAGTGGAGGTGGTGGACATGGTGGTGGAGGTGGTGATGGAGGTGATGGATGTGGTGGAGCTGCTGCTGGTCGTGCTGGTGGTGGTGGTAGAGATGGTGGAGGTGGTAGAGGTGGTGGTGGAAGTGGTGGACATGGTGGTGCTGGTGCTGATCGTAGAGATGGTGGTGGAGGATGGTGGAGGTTGTTGTTGTTGGTGGTGGTGGTGGTGGAGATGGTGGTGGAGGTGATGGAGGTTGGTGGTGGTGGTGGTGGTGGTGGTGGTGGTAGATATGGTGGTGGAGGTTGGTGGTGGTGGTGTGGCAGCAGCAACTCTGCTGGTATGGAGGAAAGATGGAGGGAGCAAACAGACAGACAAACAGTCTGGAGACATATTTGCAGTAGTTCAGGGTGTGAGAGCAGACAGGAACAGAGAGAATGGAGGTATTGTGGGGAGAATCCTGGTGTGACCAGGAAGGAGAGAGGCAGGCAGACAGACAAACAGAACTGAGGAGTAAGAGGAATGGGAGAATTAGAATCACAAAGAGTATGGCCGAACTACACACTGGGAACAAGATGCAGAGGAACAGGGAAGAGAGAGGAAGGGGGTAGTATGTTCACATCCCCAATGTGGAGAAGAAAACCCCAGAGTTTCTGGAGACTGAAATTGGACTCAGCAAGTACCCATTCTCAAGCCATTTACTGAGGATGTGGTTGGGAGGGGGGGTGGTACACAAATCGCATCTGGGAGCTGTGTGTGGGGTGGACTCTGTGGTGAAGTCTCTCTCACACAGGGGAACTCCAAGGGCATCAACTGTCAATACCCTGAAACAGGCTGGAGTCACCTGGCACTTCAGTGGCTCAGCAGGCAGTCTGGAGGCTGGAAGAGGTCCTGCACCTCTTAAGACATTGTGGTTTGGGAATGGGAGGCTTACTGAGCTGCTCATTCAGTGTGGCACAGGTGGAGTGGGCAGAGAGTGAATGGCCTTCCACAGCCACAGCATATGGAAGACTACTCACCATGGCCAGTGCAATAAGGTAAGTATTGGATCCCTGGTTGGTGGGTTCCTATGTCACCAATGCAATAAGCCAAATCAAACTGAATTAATAAACCCAGATTTAATAAACAGAGCAGTGCAAAGCAGAGCACTCCCAGGTGACTCTCAGGAAAGCAGGAGGCAGATCATATGAGCACCCATGGCAGATGTATGGTCTGGGTCTTAAATAGCTGGTGGGCATGGTCCCAGACATCACTAGGGGAGGAGCCAAGGATGTTGGGCTTTCTGCAATGGGGCTGCCTGAGCACGAGATTCCAAACAGGTTGAAAAAATTGTTAGTGTGCCCTGTACTTTTAATGAAAAGCAACTGTGTAAATAGGCTTAGGTTTGTGATGATTATTAAATTGTGACAACACCATGTACACCAATGTCAGGTAGTTCATCACTGTTAGCAAAGCATTCCTTTAATGACAAAACATGGAAACAATGCCATAATAGATGTCACAGTTTCAATCACAGCCATGTGAGAGGCATGTTGTAAAACTGCCCTTCTAATTACCACCATGCTTCCCAATTGTCATATCATTGATGAGGGCATTAGTGTATGGCCAGTACCTTTTATAAGCAAAGTTTTAGAATTACACCTAGTGTTCCTCATAAACTTGTAGTGACTGAATTACCATATTTTAGTGAGAGGAGCACTTTATGAGAGACTAAGAGGTTTTCTTGGTGTGGAAACATGAATCTCTATTTCACATCTGTATGGCACACAAAACATTTGACTATGTGAATGCAATGTGAAAACCCTTTATTTGTTATCTTCCTTTACAGATGTGTCATCTGTCACTCTGGATACAATCCATGTGAGCATAAGGGGAATGGAAAGAAGCATTGGACTTCTGTTTCTCTCAGAACAACTGGGAGATATGTGGTAGTCCCCACTATGAGAAGACTTGATGACTGTGATACAAGTTTACAATTAAATAGTTTTCCAACTTCAGTGGGAATTCATCAACAAACTCTCATTGGAGAAAAACCTTTTGAGTACCAGGAATATGGAAATTCATCTCTCTCTACTGGAACACTGTGCACATGTGGTGTGGCTCACAGTAAAAGAAAATATTATGAATGTAATCAGTGTGTTCAACCCCTCAGTTCTTCCAGTTTTCTTCAAAGATGTGAAAAAGCTTATGTGGGAAGAGAAAATACTAAATGTGAGTCATCTAGTAAAGGCTGTAGGCTTGACAGGCATCATCAAATACCCCATACAATCAATGATGAAGAGACTCTCTGTCAATGTAATCAATGTGAAAAAGCCTTTAGATCTGATTGTTCTTTAGAAGTATACAAAAGAACTAATTTCGAGGGAAAATGCTATGAGTATAATCAAAGATATAAAACGTTTGCATGTCACAGTCTTCAGCATCAAGTACATAGAATTCAAACTAGAGAGAAATGCTTTGAATGTTATCAATGTAGTAAAGCCTTTGTACAGATGAGTGATGTTCACAGACATGAAAGAGTTCATGCTGGAGAGAAACCCTATGTGTGTAATCTATGTGGTAAAGCCTTTGCACAAAAGATTATTCTTCAAAGTCATGAAAGAATTCATACTGGAAAGAAACCATATGAATGTAATCTATGTGGTAAAGCATTTGCAGTGAAGAGATATCTTCTCCGCCATGAAAGAATTCATAATGGAGTGAAGCCCTATGAATGTAATCAATGTGGTAAAGCCTTTGCACACAAGAATAATCTTCAAATTCATGAAAGAATTCATACTGGAGAGAAACCCTATGAGTGTAATCTATGTGGTAAAGCCTTTGCACAAAAGACTAGTCTTCAAAGTCATGAAATAATCCATACTGCAGAGAAATCCTATGAATGTAATCAATGTGGTAAAGCCTTTGCACAGAAGAGTCATCTTCAAAGTCATAAAAGAATTCATACTGGAGAGAAACCCTATGAATGTAATCAATGTGGTAAAGCCTTTGCACAGAAGAGTAGTCTTCAATGTCATGAAAGAATTCATACTGGAGAGAAACCATATAAATGTGATGAATGTGGTAAAGCCTTTGGAAGAAAGAGGTATCTTGTCCACCATGAAAGAATTCATACTGGAGAGAAACCCTATGAGTGTAATCAATGTTGTAAAACCTTTGCACAGAAGAGTAGTCTTCAAAGTCATGTAAGAATTCATACTGGAGAGAAACCATATAAATGTGATCAATGTGGTAAAGGCTTTTCACAGAAGGGTAGTCTTCAAAGTCATGAAAGAATTCATACTGGAGAAAAACCATATAAATGTGTGAATTGTGGTAAAGCCTTTGCACGGAAAGGTAGTCTTCAAAGTCATGAAAGAATTCATACTGGAGAGAAACCCACCCTCTAGGCCCCCTACCCCCGGGCACCAGCCATTCGGGGAAGACCTGCCCAACTTGGCCCCAGGTTCTGGTCAAAGGGCAGGACCCCCCATCCCCACCGGGAAGGTTCCCCCTCTCCAAGACCCTTTGGTGGACCCTTCAACCTCCAAACTCTGGCCCCACACCCATCTGCCGGAGACCCCAGCCACTTCTGGAGACTTAGAAACCAGCCCCTAGCTTCCATCCTGCCCCGGAACTCCCATCTGGACCAGAGGTGAGTGCCTGGGGTTATAGTGAGAGAGGTACCCGCCTCTAGGCCCCACCTCTTGGCACCAGCCATCCCAGGAAGACCTGCCCAACTTAGCCCCAGTTTCCAGTCATTCGTTGGGCCCTGCAGGAAGGCTCCCCTTTTCCAAGACTGCAGGCAGACCTTGCAATCTCCATACTGGACAGTACCATATGGATGTAATCAATGTGGTAATTTCAGATGTAAGCTGATGTGAGCTGCCATGTGGGTTCTGGAAACTGAGTTGTGTTTTCTATAAGAGATACTTGCTGGAGCCCAGTTCCATAGGGGTTCAGGTCCCAAAGAAGAGATCAGGCATCAGCAGTGGAAGGAGACTGTCATGATCTGAGCTTGAAGCAGTATAGCTGCTGCTTTATTGAAAAATGACTCCACATTTTATTCTTTATAACTGAATCTTAGTTTAGACTCAAGCAGGTTAAAAACATACTTAATGATTCCAGCATAAAAGCAGCCACCAACCTCATTACAGCATTTTTCCTGATGCAAAAGTGATAAATTCAGCAAGTATCTTAATGCCTTTCTGGATGTGAGCCCATTGTTTCCTTTCATAGATGCTTTCGTCCTTGGAACTAGGTCTATCCAGTTAGTAATTCATTACGTTCTCTATTTTTGGTGTAATCAGAAGGACACAATAGGACTTCCTGTGTGGGATTGGGCATTGTAATCACATTGTGTAGTGCCATGGATGTTGGGATTTTTTCCAAGAATTTTGTTTAAGCAGAATGCCTTACCTATGTATAAGTTCCCATCCTCCAGAGTAGCCAGCAAAAAAAAAAATTCCCACAGTAAAAGGCATAAGGAAACTTCATAACATGTAGTCAGAATTATTAAAATGGAAATAACAATGATGCTGGAGAATTAAGATCGGCAATGTGGTAATGCTCAAACTTTGTCAAACAGCAAAGGTCACTGTGCAAACCATGACAAGTACCAAAACCAAACCAAAACTGTAAACACCAACTTTTGTTAAAATAAACTGTATGTGTGTCTGTGTGTGTGTTTTGAGATGGAGTCTATCTCAGTTGCCTAGACTAGCCTAGAAATCACTCCTTATCCCTTGAGTCCTACCCCTTGGCTTGGCTTCCTAAGTATCTGGAGAAAAGAGCTGGACGAGGGAGTGAACAAGCCAGAGCACAGAGTGACTGACCTAACTGTGTGTCTGGAGGCTCACAGGTAGTAGCTAGAGGTGCATGACAAGATCAGAATGTTCCCAGGGCTGGATTAGAATGCAGAACCTTGGTTGAAATGGAATGCCACCAGTTCAGCATGGAAGGATGGGAAGAGGCCCAGGATTCAGTCCTCTTGGGGGTCAAAATGTCCTGAGATTCTCATATGGGCTAGGGCCACAAATACAGTGTGAGGCATTGTTTATGAAGAGAGACATATACACGACCACAGCCATGGTCATGGCTTAGTTGCAGCTTCAGTGGCCTCATATAGAGGATGAGTTAGCATGCCAGGGCCAGAGCTGAGCCCAGGAGTCCCTGGACAAGGACAAGGAGACTGATGAAAAAGAGGGTTCCTTTTTGCTCACTGGTGGAGAACACTAAGCTGAGATTACACAAAACTGAAAAACCTCCCAGGTGGCAAAGTATTGCAGAGTCCTTCTCACATGGGAAACTGAACCAGAGAAGGAAGACAATGGTGACTAGAGCAATTCTGGATTTTGCTCCAACTGGTTATTGTAACTATGGTAACAAGTGTGGTGCACTTACATCTGTCTGAATAATAGGCATAGGGAGGTGAAGTCACTCAACAAAGGAGAAAGACAATAAATGGACCAGTAGCAGGATTTGAACCCACATATCCCATGTGTACTCATAAAGTTTTTAAGACTGCACATATTTATTAATGTAGGGGTGAGGGCATGCATGTGTGGGAATCAGAGACAACTTACCTGAATCCATTTTCTCCTTCAGTCATGTGGATCCCAGGGATGGATCTCAGATGGAAAAACAGGCTTGGCAGCAAGTTCTTTACCTCCAGAATCTTCTCACTGGCCCTCAGTTGTATCATTTTGTGTGTTTTATTAGTGTGAATGTGCATGTGTGGAGGTCACAGGTCAAAGTTGGGCATCTCATAAATTGCCATTATACTCCAAGTTGACTTTATGGGTTATTGGGTATGGCAAGACATCTCTAGACTCTAGAATTCCCCGCGATGTGCAAATGGAGACCCTAAGGACTGGGGAGGCATTCTGGCATTCTATCTAGGACCAAATAGACAGAGTATATGCTGACCTGAAGTTCAGACAGTACCTGGTTTATATGTGCTGTGAGTACACAGGGCCTTGAGTCATTAAATTATAATCTGTGTTTTGATTGTGGTTACCAATCACATCCCCATAAATTCATGGCTGTATTGTCCACATAGTGCTTTACTTTTCCTGTTTGTCATTCTGGCCCTATATATTCCACCCCTTTTGTAATATGTTTTACCTGAGATCAAGTTCAAATCTCTAGAAGCTAAATATTTCCCCCCTAAAGAGTCCAATCTAGATGCCAAGATTTGATGAACATCAAAACATGAACTAGAATCCTTTCATGGGTAACCAAATAATTGTTTGAATTTTTTCCTTCCCAAATATTTAAATGAGGATCATTTTCAGCGCCTGGGATATTCAAACACAAGTTCTGAGTTGGGTCAGCTCCTGTCCTGAATCTGGTAGCCTGTACCAAGTTCCAGTGATGAGGTCCCTGGTTGCATGCTGAAATAGGGTGGTCGCTCATGAAATCCCACCCCCTCCAGATTACAGAACTTCCAAAGAAGCCTTTTTACTAAAGGCTTTGAGGTGCAGCAGGCTGTCCTGGCCAGCTCTGAGGAGGCAGAGGAGGCACTGAGAGGCCAAATGACAGTCTTGCTGCAGAGAAACTAGTTACTACTGTCTCTGTGGAGCACGGTCAGCTGATGGGACATAGAGACAGCAGTTGCTGTACAGAGGATAGCTTGCTGTATCCAGCCTGGGTCAGGTGCCTCAGAGACATGTCCCTGCTTCAGCCATCTATGACCACTTAAGTTTGGGTTTTGGTTAAGATGCAGCTGATGCAAGCCCAGGGCTGTTGAGACAGCTCAGCCATTCAGTCTCCTTCATTCACCTTTGCAAGATAAAGCCTTAGGGACCATCTTCCCCAGCCTGCAGGATGATGAGCAAGTCTCATGCACCTGGAGATCAGCCTGGAATCTTACCAATGGTGCTCTGCCAGCCACATCACACAATGACTATCAATACTTTCCCTGTGATTCCCATTACTCTGCAACACTTCACATGTTACAACTTCTGATAGGTCACCTACATCACAGGTCTCCACCAGGGAGTGTGAGTTCACTGTGAAAGTGAAACAACCAGTATGGAATATGTGGAGCTGTCAAGAATGGGGCAGATGGGCTCAGCAGAGAGTTTGACCTTCTGGACCCAAAACTCAGTTATGGCAATAAACATGAATACAGTGCAATATTTAATAAATTCTGCTTCTTTTGTGTCTTTGGCCTCCTGACTGCTCCACCTAGTTCCCATGTATTCCCTTCCCCTCCCACTCTCTCCACATGACCCAGCTCAGTCTGGCCTTGTCCACTCTGGACTCCCTCAGATATCCCTGCCTGTGACTTGCTGTCCCACACAACTACAATAAACTTTTCCCCCACCATACTTAGGAGCAGTCATATCCTGTTCTTTTTATTCTTTTTCTCATTCAAACAGACCCATTGATACAGTTCAGAATTATGAAATTTGCCTCATTAGTTTATATACCATGAAATTAAGCATTCATTGAAGCATTAACTAAAGGATCAGGAGAAGGGATCTGAGTTTCAGTCAGATCCTGAGAAAGGACAAGTCCCTAAGGTTCATGGCTGGCCTGGAAGTCTAAAGGTCTAGAAACCATTCTGTCTTTGTGGCCAAGATGTGTCTAACAGAAAATGCTATATCTCCCCTTCATAAAAACTCTTTGCCTGGGACTTTATTATTAGAGTCTAGCTCTGTCAAGGTTCAGGTCCAAAACTGGAGGTGTGGATTTTTTGGGGCAGGAGGCTGACTAGATCTGAGAGTGAATATGAACAGCTGCAACTTTATTAAAGCAAAAAAGAGAAACTAGGGACTCATCATTCCACTCTACATTCTATTCTTTCCATTGATTTATATATTTTAAATTTTTTATCGGTGGATTCTGCTGGAGTATCCACTGCAGATAAACACTGGAGGGCTCCTGTTGCAAATCACCCTCTGGATGGATGGAAGGCTCTTTCTACTGACACTTGGAGGGGACCGGACCTGGTGTTGGTGTGGACCCAGAGTTCTACTTATGTCTTTCCTCAAGACAATGAGATTCCTCATTGGGTTTCTGAGTGCTGTGTGTGCCCTGTGGCTGCAGCTTAAACCCAACATGGCAGAGATCTATTGGGACTTTGTGAAAAACTCTCCCCTTCCAAAGACAATGGGGATTGAAAGCTCAATAGGGCCAGCTTTGGCAAGCATTAACATAAGCCTAGGAATTGCAGCCATGATGTTGGATTCTCCAGAAGGTCATGTATGGCAACTGGTTTTTTAGGTATGTATGAGAACGTATCACCCAGACACTTTGGAGATTAAGGATAACACTGAAGATGACTGACCTCCATTTATTAACAGTAGCTTGCCAGCTAAGCATTTTCATTTTCACAATCCTATTCAAGATGGAGTAGTGCCTACTTCTCAGGAGTGGCTCTGTGCAACATTTTTTTGCCTCCTGAAATTCATTTAGCCCCCTTTGAAGATACATTAAAATTTGTAAGCCTGAATGTAGCTATTATGAGACCATTAGTTCTGCATCTTGTGAAATGCCTGTTTATACTTTATGGTTCCTAGTTGCTCTTTTGCAGAGCTGCCAGCTTAAGTCATGCTGGGATCAAGAAAAATGGGCCTTTGGTGGTTCGTGTTCCTGGAGTTGTGTCCATGCCAGTGGATGCCCACACACTCCAGAAGAGATTTTGACATCATTGCTGCCTTTGTTGCTGTTAATAGCAGTGAAGACCAGTGCTACTACTGTTTCTGGGATTGCCATTTATTAATTGGTACAGCTAGCACAGTGGAGACTCTGGCAGCAAAAGTAGCTACCACAGTTAGTGTATAGCTATTTTAAATCAAACTTTCTTTTTACACAAATGAAAATCATAGCACATTTTCTACAGCACACCTGAGGTATTGCTAGGCCACAAAGTGGTAGGTTTCCTTTGTCCTTTCTCAGTTTCATAGCAAAACCTAATTCCCCAGAATAGAGTCCTACTGAGTGCAGGAATAGTTCAGAGAAGACTTTGCAGTCCAGCCCCAAGTTCTGCAGCAATGTCAATCTCTGCAGGTCTGGGGCAGTTCTGTGCCTGGGGTGGAAGTCAGGGCTGCCAATCATTGGGCTCCCTCTCTTCACAGCACTCTGTCCCTAAGGAAGCTGTTTAGATCTCTCAGGCCTCAGTAGCCAATCAGAACCTCCAGATTGATGGCCAGTCAGAATGGGGAGGCCACTTCCGGTCCACCCTGCCTCAAGGTCTGTTGCACAGTGGTTAAAGGTATTTCTCCTTTTCTGTGTGCTGGGCTGTGACTGGCTGCTGGGAGCCACAGGGAGAGAGGGTGAGCTCAGAATCCGCCATGGTGAGTGAGGGGTCACCATCACTCATGGGGAGAATCCACAGGAGCCAGTGTAGGGTCCCCCCCGGGGGGAGGGCTGTGGACATACCTTCAGTACGCAGTGTCCCAAGTGATTCCCCTTGGTCCCCTGAGGTCCCTGCAACTCCCAGGCAGAAGTGGGACCTCACAGTGATTTACACCTGCGCTTTGTGCAGGCACAAAGCATGGGGGAGTGTGAGCCTTTGTGCGGAAATAGCAGTGTCATCATGCAAGGCATCATGGTGATCTCTTTTATTATTATTATTATATTTCAGTAAAAACTGTGGCCAGGAAAGGCAGATTGGCTAACTTGAAGAGCCCTGGTCACTTTAGTGTCTTCTAAAAGTTCTGCACTTGGCAATGAACATTCAGGTGTAGGATCTGTTTGCAGTTAATTCTGTGCAGGGTGTAAAGTCTGTGTCATTAACACATTTGCATGTAGATGCTAGGGTGGTTCATTTCCCTATGTCATTAAGACCAGACTTACTATGATTCCTGGCCTCATGTGGTAAAATTGACTCTATACTTACTGTGTTTTTTATTTCTAAGTTTGCTCTCAAGTTCTGTTGATCTCTTTATTCTTTCCCAGACAGTACAGTGTTCCCCACACACACCCTCACCCCCAAGATAGGTTTCCTCTGTGTAGTGCTGGCTGTGCTGGAACTCACTCTGTAGACCAGTCTGGACTCAAAAAAAACCAAGTACTTCATATAAAGGCGTGTACCGCCACCACCGCCCAGTTCAGTGCAGTCTTTATTGCCGTTTCATTCAAAGTTTGAAGTCAGATGGTGTCACTGTGTGTACTAGTTATTCAGAGATGTGTTGATCAATTTTTCATTCATGATGACATTTTTTTCTCATGCAATTTAGTTTGTAGCATAAATTGCAAGACTTTAATTGGACTTTTGCTGTATCTGTAGCTCAAATTCCTCAGTGTCATAACATAATATTGACATAATAGACACATGGCGGCTTTCTACTCAAGGTTAGTCCTGCTTTCTGCCAAAGAAATCCATCCTCCATCAGGCACAGTTTCCAGTGGGATCCCCAACTCTCCATGGTTAAATGTGCACTGTTACACCCTTTCCTTAAAAAGACTCTTTAGGGCTGGAGAGATGGCTCAGTGGTTAAGAGCACCGACTGCTCTTCCAGAGGACCTGAGTTCAATACCCAGCAACCATCTGTAATGGTGGCTCACAACCATCTGTAATGAGATCTGGTGTACTTGCCTGGCATGCAGGAATACAAGCAGGCAGAACACTATATACATAATAAATAAATATTCTTTGAAAAAAAAAAAAAAAAGACTCGATTAGGTTCGCATGTATATAGAAGAGATGGTGCCTGTGACATTGGCAGCTAGGGAACAGAGGAAAGCATTCCATGACCCCAACCAGAGACAGCTGAGTCCATCCACATGTTTCACCAACTGACTGTAACCATTGAAGTCAGTTGTTGTCATCCAGGTCTTTCACCTTCTCTCAGTCCCCAAACACAAGATGTTGCTTGGCCCCATTTCCTCCCAGTTGAGTTGGTCTGGGCTGTGATCAGACAGATTGTGACTCTCCATGTTTGCTGGACTGAAGTCTTTTGGGTTTAATTTGTTAAAATGTTTAAATCAGTGGTAGTATTGCATGCTTTTAATGCCAGCACTTGAGATGCAGAGGCAGGCAGATCTGTGCGTTTGAGTCCTGCCTGGTCTACAGAGTGAGTTCCTAGGACAGCCAGGACTGTTACATAGACAGAACCTGTGTAGAAAAACAAAAACAAAAACAAAGAAACACAGTTGCCTTGGTCATAGTGCCTCACAGCAAGGGAAGAGTCAGTAAGATAGGTTATGTAGTAATTTGTTATATTATCTCTGTATTCTCCACACGTCCTGGGGAATCAAGGAAGTTAAATGAAAGAGTAATGTGCTGTGGAGTATTATGTTAACTCTATAAAGATTTGTTACCTTTATTTATGATGCAGAGTATTATCTTATGTGAAAGTGTTATATTTGTTTATCCTGCATTGGTTTAATTATGAAGAGATGTGTTGCTGTTTCACTTTGCCTGCCTAAGGCACCTGAGTAGTCTAATAAAAAGCTGAATGGCCAATAGCTAGGTCGAGGAGGGGTGCACAGAGCTGGTGGGCAGAGAGAATAAACAGGAGCAGAAATCTATGCTCAAGAAGAAAGAAGAAGGAAGAAATGAGAGAGTGAGGGAGAAAGAGAGGAACACACCCAGGACCAGGAGCCAGGCAGCCACAAGCCTGACATGGAGACAGCAGGAAAGATATACAGAAAAAAAATGAAAATTACAGAGCCCCGAGGCAAAAGGCAGATAAAGAGGAACAGGTAAATTTAATTTGAAGAGATAGCCAGAGATGAACCTAAGCTAGGCCAAGCATTCATAACTTATAATAAGTCTCTATTCCATGTTTTGGGAGCTTGCTGTTGTCCCCCTAAAAATGTCTGGTACATTTGGTGTTTCAATGTGGGGCATGGATTTTCCACATACATCCTGAGAAAGCTGGAGAAAAAAAAAGTAAAAAGAAAACAGTAAAAAAAAAAAAAAAAAATGGTTACAACTCCTTTAAGAGGTTCTGCCCTACAGAAGAGCATTAAACAGCCCTTTTCACCATAAGTAGAAATAGCAAGCTATGTAAAAAACGCCTGCCACAATGTTGCCAACCACTTTCTAGAGCTGGAGAGGTTGAATGCAACACCCACTTAAATGCAGTTCCTGGTTAAATAAATGGCCAGGCTGCAGGCTGCAGGCTCACTTCTCACGGACTGCGAAGGGGGTATTGGGAAAAGGGGATGGCTAAAGAAAACCACCCTGACCCTGAAGCCAAGAACTAGGGAAAGATGGCTGAGATCCGGGCAGAAAGAAAAACAGTTTGGCTCAGTCTGATCAGAGTCATTTTTGCCCCTGGCCAACTGACTTGTGAATCCAACCAATCACAGAGCAGGACAGTAGAACCCTGGACCCCAAATCAATGCCTGGTTGACTTTACCCCAAAGACTTCCTGTGAAAACAACCCTGCCTGGTCAGTTAGAAATAGGCTGATCTCTTTACCTTCATATAGGCAGCTACTCTCCTGGACTCCTCCTTCCCAAATAAATCTTTGTCAAAAGGGTTTTGGGTTTGAAGATCTTCATTCACTGGCATAGAGAAGATCCTTGCTGAGATGTCTCTCAGTGGACAAAATGAGGGAGAGCTGAGAGAGCAGAGCAAGGAAGAGCTGAAGAGAAGATCTTTGCTGATTCATTCCTCATTGGACAGAGAAAGTGAGAACTGAAAAAGTAACAATTTTCTCAGGAGCCAGAGAAGATTACTACATTTCTGCAGGGAATTCCGTTTTTGCAGAGTGAAGCAAAAGAAGTACCATCTTAGGCTAGAGAAGCAGAGCTCTGCTAGGAAGCCACCTTAAGTAGGGACTGAGCAAAGCATAGCTTTAGTGATCCTCCACAAGAGAAGCAGGATTGCTATATCCTGCATGGAGCCTATCCCCGTCACACCAGGTATACCTTGACTTTCCCTAACAGTCAGAATACCCTTCCCTGCTGAAGCAGTTCCAGGCCTGACTTTCCTGAGAAGTCAGAAAAATTTCCCTTCCAGGGTTGGGCTGCTTCTTTGCAGTTCCAGCTTTCAGAGCTGTGCTAAACAGCTCCAGGTGTCTGGGACACCTTCGGGGCAGAGCTGTTGTTCTGAGCAGCTGGAGGTGTCCAGGATTCCTCACCCTCCAGGGCTGAACTGTCTGTCTCCTTGAGTTCAGTCATCAGAGCTGTCCTAAGCAGCTCAAGGTGTTGCCTGACTCCCCAGAGTTGTTGCAACAAATTTACTTACATTGTTGGTGCCAAAACCCAGGACCAAACCCACAGAGTTGCAACCAATTTACTTATAAGGGGTGGGGCCAGGTGGAGATCCTAATTGTCACTTAGCAGGTTAAAGTTTGACTCATGTGGTCAGAAAAGCCTGGAGATACACAATAAGGACAGGTCCAGAAGGGAAAAACAAAAAAAACAAAAACAAAAAAACAAAAAACAAAAAACAAAAACCCTTAAACTGGTCCACTGTCGTTAAAAATGTGTGTAGGAGCTGGACAGTGGTAGCCTACACCTTTAATTTCAGCACTCGGGAGACAGAGACAGATGGATCTTCATGATTTCAAGGCCAGCCTGGGCTACACAGTGAGATCCAGGAAAGTTGCAACACTGCACAAGGAAACCCTGTCTCATACCCACCCCCCAAAAAAGGTTGTAGGTTTAAGAAAGAAATGAAAAAATGTATAGTCAATGATAAAAAATAGTTTAAAAATGATATTTTAAAAGAAAGAATAAAATAATATAAAAAAGAATAAACCACATAAAGATTAAAAAAAATACACAAGGAAAATCAGGCATTAGTCATGCATACCTTTAATCCCAGTACTCGGGAGGCAGAGCCAGGCAGATCTTTGTGAGTTCGAGGCCAGCCTGGGCTACCAAGTGAGTTCAAGGAAAGGTGCAAAGCTACACAGAGATACCCTGTCTCGAACAAACAACAGAAAAAAACACAAGGAATCTGGGCATGTGTGGTGGTATGTTGTCTTTGAACATTTTGAATCCTGATGAGCGAATGACGGATGCTGTGAGACTTGGGATTGTAAGAGAGGCTGCTGAATTAAAACAGCTCAGATACTTTAGCTTTAAAAAAGAAGTCAGAATATGTATTTTGTTGGGGAAGAGCCTATGGAAACAAAAGGCTGTAGTTATATTCAAGATTGACTGAGATCAGGTTTGACTGGTTGACACCATCTGAAAATCTTGTCTACAGACATAAAAAAATAAACCTAGAAAAACTATAAGACAAGTGACATATTTTACATGCTCAAACATAAAACAAAAAGTTATTTTTGGCTGGCAAGTGGACAGTGCACAGTCCATGTTTATGTTAATGCAGATATGTATGTTACCTTTAAAAGTTTGTGTTTTCAGAACAAGGGCACCAGAATGGAACTCAGGACCTCTGGAAGAGCTGCCAGTGTCTTAACCACTGAGCCATCTCTCTAGCTCCATGGACTGATTTCTTGAAAAAACATTTAGTCTTTGGCAAGATTATCTCTAGAATGTCTGTAATTTCTTTATTTTTAATCCTTAGAGATGTGTTGAGGGTCAACGAGTTTGTAAGGTCTCTCTCTAATGCTTCTGCTGTTGTTGATGTCCTGTTTTAATCTGTGGTGGTCTAATAGGATTCAGGGAGTTATTTCAATTTTCTTGTATCTGTTGAGACTTACTTTGTGTCTGAGAATGTGGTCAATTATGGAGAAAGTTCTGTGAGGTGCCTGTTGTGAGGTATTCACCAGAGAAAGCTGGTTAGACATGGGTTTAAGCCAATAGAAAGTCTTTATTATCTGCCTGCAAGTACACTGGTGTTCCAGATGCAAGTATAGCCCTAAGTCTTTTTCAGGATGAGCTTTTAAGCACAAAAAGCATGTTCTGGGTTGACAAACTTCAGTTAACAAGAACTGCTAGCCAAATGCAGAAGTAGTCTAAAAAAAATCAAGGTTAGTACATTTACTTTCATTTATTTATTTGTTAGTTTGTTTTCAAGACATGGTCTCTCTGTGTTGCTTTGGAGTCTGTCCTGGAACTCACTTTGTAGACCAGGCTGGTCTCAAACTCACAAAGACCCAAAGGGCCCTGCCTCCCAAGTGCTGGGATTAAAGGCATAAGCCACCACTGCCTGGCTACTCTTTGTTTACAAACTCTATTATTATTTTTAAACTATTTTTATCTATGACTGTCTATCTGCCTGCCTCTGCCTCCCTAGTGCTGGGATTAAATTTGTGTGTCACCACAGTCTGGCAAGGGTTAGTACATTTAGAGACTTCCTATACGTATGCAGTTTCATGAATTAGACATTATTTATTCCTGTGGCACAGTGTCTGAATCTGCAAGGATTTTATATTCCATAGGCCAGAATGTTTTTAATGTTGTTTTCCAAGAAGCCTCAGTTTCACAAACCCAGTTCTTATAATGGAAACCCCACTGTTTCTGGCAACCAGGAAGCCTAACCCTGGAAGGCATAGAATTGTAAACTGTATTTTGCTCAATAGATTAAACCCCAACATCTTTTTTTCCCTCTAGATATTTAACATGGGCATCAGTGAGCAGAGGTCAAAATGAATATGGTTTTCTGCTCTGTACTTATATTAGGTAATACCTTCCCTGTATCTTTCCTTCTTAGATCCCAGGTCCAGGCCTAAGGGCAGTGGGGGTTGCAGATGACCCTGTGAACATACAAAAGTCAGACTCCAGACAAGTTAGAGGGATGGGGAGTAGAATGGCTTTGGGATCAATTAAATGGAATTTTAATGAGTACATCGTCCAGAGACAGTCCACATGGCAGCATCTGTGACTACCTGAGACCCTAAGTCAAATATATCAGTTCTGCTCTCTCCTGAGGTACCCCATGTGGGTCCTAATTTTTTCAGTTAATAAAACTGCTATAGCTCCCATGTACCTGGTTTTATCTTTCATCTCTTGACAGACATGGATGAGCACCTTTGTCAACACAGAAGAGGGTAGCCGCAACCATGTCATGCTGTGCTGTGAGTCTAAGATCTTGATATAAACTTAACTTGTGTGTTTTGTTTCATGAAACTAGCATTAGCCTTGATTTTTGTTAGACAGATGGATCAAATGTCACTATAGGGTCCTACCATTTGGACAGGCACATCACAGGACATTTCTATGGCCCCAAATTTGAGTTAAAGCCCCTTTTCTCTTGTGTTTCATGGAAAAACATGGAAAAGTTTTGAGACATCTTGAAATTCTGTGGCTGGAGTGGAAATCATAGCTCTTTTTAAAGTCTTAAATGGCTTTTGTTCAGTCTAGGTCCTCATTATGGGCTCAGGACCCCCTTTGTGCTGGTGTATAAAGGCCTTGACAGTCTGGAAGGTCTGGTTCCAGAGGCATCAATATCCAGCTGCACCCAGGGACTCTTGAAGATGTCTCTTAGTCTTTGAGTTGGATCTGAAGGAGGGCAGCAATGCCATTCTAGTCAGGACTCTTTTCCTCCCCTCTGCTGGTAGTTAGAATGGGTAGGCCTCTACACATGGAGACTTTCTTAGCCCACAGGTTGTTAGCCCAAGTCTGTAACCCTTGTAGTTGTTCCTCAGTGTGCCCTTTACAATTTGTTTTCTTAGGACATCTGGAGGAAGGGCAGGATTTCTACATTTAATGTCTTTAACTCCTGGGGAACCTGGTCCAGGTGTGTTGCCCATTATAGTCCCCCACTGTGTCTCTCCATTTAAAAGCAAAGAGGGTTGAATCCACACTGTCAATGGGAGGCTAAAAATGCATCTTTCATGTCCAGACAGTGCACACCTGTTTCTCTGGAAGAACCAGACTCATGAGAATTAGAGGTCCGGGGTTTCTTCCCAGGCAGGAGAGGCATATTCCAGGGTGCCTGGCAGAGCACCAGGATGCCTGTCTCTCAAGCCAGGCAATGTGAGCTTCATTTTCCCTGTTTGTTTCCAGGGTCATTTGTTATTGTTGATCTTTTGATTGGAGACAGAACTTTCAGCTAGGAGATATTCTCTGATACCAATTTTTTTCAGTGTATCTGTAGTCTGTGTCTCATGATCAGAGAAGATGTAGGTGGCTTTCAGTTTGTGCAGAAGTTCTTGTCCCAATCAGTTTTTTCTTCTAAACACCTTTTGAACTGTCTTCAGCAACTGGGTTCTACCTAATACCATGTGTGACTGGGTGACAAAGGAAATCTTTAGCTGCTGTCTTTAATCTTTCTAAAATGTACTTACTGAAACTTCTTTCTTTCTTTTTTTAATTCTTTAATTTTTTTAAATCTCCATTATTGTAGTAACATTGGTTATAAAGGCTCTTAAGGGCAGTTTTCTCTGTACAGAGTCAGAAGAGGAGATCCACAGCTAGGTAGGATGACTTTATTTAACTCTTTTTTTAAAAATATATTTATTTATTAAATTTTTTTCATTTTACATACCAAACCCAGTTCCTCCTCCCCTTCTCCACCTCTAACCTCCCTCCCACTCTACCCCCATCCACTCCTCAGGGTAGGCCTCCTATGGTAGTCAACAAAGTCTGGCATACCAAGTTGAAGGAGACCCTAGCCCCTCCCCATTGTATGAAGGCTGAACAAGGTATCCCACCACAGGGAATGGGCTCCAAAAAGCCAGTTCATGCACCTGGGACAAGTCCTGGTCCTCCTGCCAGGGTCCCACAAACAGATCAAGCCTCACAACTGTCACCCACATTCAGCAGGCCTACTTTGGTCCCATGCATGTTGGCGAGCTATCAGTTCAGAGTCAGTGAGCACCAGTCAGCTGTCTCTGTGGGTTTCCCCTTCATGATCTTGACCCCCTCTTCTTCTTTTTTTTTTTTTTTGAATGCCATTTATTGAAGTAGGGAGGAGGTCTTAAATACAGGCCTACAGCATAATGGGAGAACCCTGGAGAGCAGAAGTTCACTTCTGATTTTTTTGTTGTTGTTTTGTTTGTTTGTTTGTTTGTTTGTTTGTTTTTTGGAGCTGAGGATCGAACCCCGGGCCTTGTGCTTGCTGGGCAAGCACTCTACCACTGAGCTAAATCCCAAACCCCATTTCTGATGTTTTACAATCTTGCATCTAAGCTATTAACTCCCAATATACTGGATACACAGACAAGGAGCTTCCCTTAAGCATTCAGGATGGTGGAAACTCACAGGGAATTAGCATAGGGAGGATATCAAAGTCAAGGTCAGCAAGCAAGGCAACAGTTACCCAAAACAGGGGCCAGGGCCTACAGGTACCCCCTTTTACTAAAAAAAGAGCTTCTGACTTAGGTTGCGTGGGAAATCAGCAGGTCTCCTTACCTGTCATGAAGATACCTTTCCAAGCCACACAGGTTTTCTGGCTTAGGTTGGTGAGCGCCCCCCAGACATTACCCATCTCTGAATGCTCACTATCATACAGGCTCAATTTGTGAGAGCTACAGAGTTAACTGTTGCCAAAGATCTCTAAGTGGCGCTGAGCTTGCAATCTGTGTGTTTGACACAGAAAAGACCAACAGAAGTCCTAACCCACCCATAGCTAATAGGCAAAGGCAACTGAGCCATTCCCTTCTTTAATGAGCCTTACTGCAAATTGGAGTCCTTGTAAGATGGAATCCCAGGAGCAAATGGAACTTCAGTTTGTAAATTTATAACTTTCAAAGCCAATTGAAATGTATAAAACTATTGATTTAAACTTGTCATGCCCAATAGAATGAAAGATTAACAAACTGTGGTAGCTATTTTTGCTGCCAGGGTCTCCACTGTGCTAGCTGTAGTAACCAATTATGAAATGGCAATCCCAGAAACAGTAGTAGTGGTGATCGTCACTATTATAACAGCAACAACGGCAGCAGCGATGTCAAATTCTCTTCTGGAGTGTGTGGGTATCCATTGGCATGGACACAACTCCAGGAAAACTAACCACCAAAGCCCATTATTCTTGATCCCAGCATGACTTAAACTGGCAGCTCTGCAATAGAACAACTAAGAACCATAAAGGAAAAACAGGCAGGTCACAAGGAGCAGAACTAATGGTCTCCTACATTCAGACTCACAAATTTAAAGGTATCTTCAAAGGGGTCTAAATGAATTTCAGGAGGCCAAAAATGTTGCTCAGAGACACTCCTGAGAAGTAGGTACTGCTCCAGCTTGAATAGGATTGTGAGAATGAAAGTGCTTAGCTGTCATGCTACTGTTAATAAATGGAGGTCAGTGATCTTCAGTGTTATCCTTAATCTCCTAGGTGTCTGGGTGACATGTTCTCAAACATACTTGAAAAAGCAGTTACCATACATTACCTTCTGGACAATCCAACTGCTTGGCTGCAGTTCCTAGGCTATGTCAATGCTTGCCAAAGCTGGCCCTATTGGGCTTTCAATGCCCATTGTCATTGGAAGGGGAGCGTTTTCCACAAAGGCCCAATAGGTCTCTGCCATGTTGGGCTTCAGCTGCAGCCACAGGGTGCACTTGGCCCTCAGAAACCCAATTAGGAATTTCATTGTCCTTAATAGTGTAAGGTTTCATTGCAGGTTGCTCAGTAATTGAGGAAAACCAAATCTTATTATAAGCAACAGTCTTCCTAGGGTTTTCCATGACATGTATATAGCTTTATGGTTCTGTGGGTTTTCAGTCTGATTGTTCTTTGCTTTCTATCTAGAATCCACTTAGGAATGAGTACATACTATGTTTTTCCTTCTGGGTTTGGGTTACCTCACTCAGGATGATTTTTTTCTAGTTCCATTCATTTGCCTGAAATTTCATGCTGTCATTGTTTTTCTCTGCCGAGTAGTATTCCATTGTGTATATGTGCCACATTCTCTTAATCCATTCTTCAGTTGATGGGCCTCTAGGTTGTTTCCAGGTTTTTGCTATTTCAAATAATACTGCTGTGAACATAGTTGAGCATGTATCTTTGTGGTATGGTTGAGCATTCCTTGGGTATATGCCCAAGAGTTGTATGGCTGGGTCCTGAGCTAGTTCGATTCCAAATTTTCTGAGAAACCACCATACTGACTTCCACAGTGGTTGTACAAGTTTGCATTCCCACCAACAGTGGAGTAGTATTCCCTTTGCTCCGCATCCTCTCCAACATTGACTTTCATTAGTGTTTTTGATCATAGCCATTCTGACAGGTGTAAGGTGGTATCTCAGAGTCGTTTTGATTTGCGTTTTCTGATGATTAAGGATGTTGAGAATTTCTTTAAATGTCTTTCAGCCATTTGTGATTCTTGTTTTGTGAATTCTCTGTTTAGCTCTTTAGCCCATTTTTTAATTGGATTGTTCATTATTTTGATGTCTAATTTCTTGAGTTCTTTATATACTGTGGAGATCAATCCTCTGTCAGATGTGGGGTTGGTGAAGATCTTTACCCAATCTGTAGATTGTCTTTTTGTCTTATTGACCATATCTTTTGCCCTGTAAAAGCTTCTCAGTTTCAAGAGGTCCCATTTACTAATTGTTGTGCTCAGTGTTTGTGCTGTTGGTGTTATATTTAGGAAGTGATCTCTGGTGCCAATGCATTCAAGAGTACTTCCTACTTTCTCTTCTGTTAAGTTTAGAGTAACAGGATTTATGTTGAGGTCTTTGATTCACTTGGACTTGAGTTTTGTGCACGGTGACAGATATGAATCTATTTGTAATCTTTTACATATTGACATCCAGTTCTGCCAGCACTATTTGTTGAAGATACTTTCTTTTTTACATTGTATAGTTCTGGCTTCTTTGTCAAAAATCAGGCTTTCATATGTTTTGTTTTGTTTTATTTTTTTGTTTGTCAAGACAGGCTTTCTCTGTGTAGCTTTGTGCCTTTCCTGGTATCACTCTGTAGACCAGGCTGGCTTCGAACTCACAGAGTTCCACCTGGCTCTGCCTCCCAAGTGCTGGGATTAAAGGCATGCACCACCAACCCCTGGCCAGGTGTTCATATGTGTGTGGGTTAATGTCAGGGTTTTCAATTCGATTCCATTGGTCCGTATGTCAGTTTGTATACCAGTACCAGGCTGTTTTTAATTCTATAGCTCTATAGTATAGCTTGAGGTCAGGGATGATGATGCCTCCAGAGGTTGCTTTATCATACAGCATACTTTTAGCTATCCTGGGTCTTTTGTTTTTCCATATGTAGTTGAGTATTGTTCTTTCCAAATTTGTGAAGAATTGTGTTGGGGATTGCACTGAATCTGTAGATTGCTTTTGGTAAGATTGCCATTTTTACTATGTTAATCCTACCTTTCCATGAGCATGGGATATCCTTCCATTTTCTGATATCTTCTTCAATTTCTTTGTTTAGAGATTTAAAGTTCTTATCAAAAAGGTCCTTCACTTGTTTAGTTAGTGTTATCCCAAGGTATTTTATATTATTTGTGGCTATTGTAAAGGGTGATGTTTCTCTGACTTCTTTCCCAGCACTTTTATCATTTGTGTATAGGAGGGCTACTCATTTTTTTTTAGTTGATCTTGTATCCTGCCACTTTACTGAAGGAGTTTATCAGCTATAGGAGTTCCCTGGTAGAATTTTTGGGGTCACTTATATATACTATCATATCATCTGCAAATAGTGGAAGTTTGACCTCTTCCTTTCCAATTTTTATCCCTTTGATCTCTTTTTGTTGTCTTATTGCTCTAGCTAGAACTTCTAGTACTATATTGAATAAATATAGGGAGAGTGGACAGCCTTGTCTTGTTCCTGATTTAGGGGTATCAGTTTGAGTTTCTCTCCATTTAATTTGATAGTGGCTGTTGGCTTGCTGTAAATTGACTTTATTATGTTTAGGAATGTTCCTTATATTCCTGATCTCTCTAAGACCTTTATCATGAAGGGGTGTTGGATTTTGTCAAAGGCTTTTTCAGCATCTAATGAGATGATCATGTGGTTTTTTTCTTTCAGTTTGTTTATATAGTGTATTACATTTTCATATGTGGAACCATCCTTGCATCCCTGGGATGAAACCTACTTGGTCATGATGGATAAGTTTTTTGATGTATTCTTGGATTCAGTTTGCCAATATTTTGTTGAGTATTTTTGCATCAATGTTCATGGGGGAGATAGGTCTGTAATACTCTTTCTTTGTTGCATCTTTATTTGGTTTGGGTATCAGGGCAATTGTAGCTTCATAGAAAGAGTTTGGTAGTGTTCCTTCTGTTTCTATTGTGTGAAACAATTTGAAGAGTTTTGGTATTAGTTTTTCTTTGAAAGTTGGTAGAATTCTGTACCGAAACCATCTGGTCCTGAGCTTTTTTTGGTTGGGAGACTTTTGATGACAGTTTCTATTTCTTTAGGGGTTATTGGTCTATTTAAATGGTTTCTCTGGTCTTGATTTAATATCACTTTGGTATGTGATATCTATCCAGAAAATTGTCCATTTCTTCCAGATTTTCCAATTTTGTGGAGTACAGGTTTTTGAAGTATGACCTGATGACTCTTTGGATTTCCTCATTGTCTGTTGTTATGTCTCCCTTATCATTTCTGGTTTTGTCAATTTGGGTGCTCTCTCTTTGCCTTTTGGTTAATTTGGCTAGGGGTTTGTCTATCTTGTTGATTTTTTCAAAGAACCAACTCTTTGTTTCATTGATTTTTTTTTTTTTTGTATTGTTCTCTTGGTTTCTATTTTGTTGATTTCAGCCCTCAATTTGATTATTTCCTGGTGTCTATTTCTCCAGGTGAGTTTGTTTCTTTTTGTTCTAGAGCTTTCAGTTGTGCTGTTAATTCATTGGTATGAGATTTCTCCATCTTCTTTATGTGTGCATTCAGAGACATGAATTTTCCTCTTAGTACTGCTTTCATAGTGTCCCTTAAGTTTGGATATGTTGTACTTTCATTTTCAATGAATTCTAGGAAATCTTTAGTTTCTTTCTTTCTTTCTTCCTTGACCCGTTGATGTTTCAGGTGAGCATTATTCAGTTTCCATGAGATTGTAGGCTTTCTATACTTTTTGTTGTTGTTGGAGTCTAAGTTTAAGGCATGGTGGTCCGATAAGATACAGGAGGTTATTCCAATGTTTTTGTATATGTTGAGATTTGTTTTGTGACCAAGCATGTGGTCAATTTTTGAGAAGGTTCCATGGGGTGCTGAGAAGAAGGTATATCCTTTTGTGTTAGGATGGAATGTTCTGTAGATATCTATTAAGTCATAACATCTGTTAGGTCCTTTATTTCTTTGTTGAGTTTCAGTCTGGTAGATCTGTCTTTTGGTGGAAGTAGTGTGTTGAAATCTCCCACTACTAATGTGTGGGGTTTGATGTGCATTTTAAGCTTTAGTAATGTTTCTTTTATGATTGTGGGTGCCTTTGTATTTGGGGCATAAATGTTCAGGATCATGACTTCATCTTGGTGTATTTTTCCACTGATAAATATATAATGTCCGTCCTGATCTCTTTCGATTGATTTTAGTTTGAAGTCTATTTTATGAGATATTAAGATAGCTACACAAGCTTGTTTCTTAGGTCCAATTGCTTGGAAAGCATTTTCCAAGCCCTTTACTCAGAGGTAGTGTCTGTCTTTGAAGTTAGGTGTGTTTCCTGTATGCAGCAGAAGGATGGATCCTGTTTTCTTATCCATTCTGTTAGTCTGTGTCTTTTTAAAGGTGAGTTGAGATCATTGATAATGATGGATATTAATGACCAGTGATTCTAAGTTCCTGTTATTTTTGTGGTCGTATTGTGTTGTTCTTCTTTGGTGTTTGTTGGTATGGAATTATCTATTGCCTGTGTTTTCATAGGTATGTTTAGCTTCTTTAGGTTGGATTTTTCCTTCTAGTGCTTTCTGTCGGGCTGGGTTTGTGGACAGGTATTGTTTAAATCTGGTTTTATCATGGACTATTTTTCTTTTGGAGCTGAGGATCGAACCCAGGGCCTTGAGCTTGCTAGGCAAGTGCTCTACCACTGAGCTAAATCCCCAACCCTCATGGAATATTTTGTTTATTCTGTCTATGGTGATTGAGAGTTTTGCTGGGTATAATAGTCTGGGTTGGCATCTGTGGTCTCTTAGTGTCTGCATAACATTTGTCCATGACCTTCTAGCTTTTATAGTCTCCATTTAGAAGTCTGGTGTTATTCTGATGGGTTTGCTTTATTATGTTACTTGGTCTTTTTCCTTTGTGGCTCTTAATATTTTTTCATTGTTCTGGATGTTTAGAGTTTTGATTATTATGTGGCAAGAGGACTTTTTTTTTTTTTTTGATCCAGCTTATTTGGTGTTCTGTAAGCTTCTTGTATCTTCATATGTATTTCTTTCTTTAGGATAGGAAAGTTTTCTTCTATGATTTTGTTGAATATGTTCTGTGCCTTTGAGTTGGTATTCTCCTTCTTTTATCCCTATTATTCTTAGGTTTCATTTTTTCATGGTGTCCCAAATTTCTTGGATGTTTTGTGTTACGAATTTTTTGTCTTTAGTGTTTTCTTTGACTGATACATCTATTTTCTCTATTGTGTCTTCATTGTCCAAGATTCTCTGTTCCATCTCTTGCATTTGGTTGGTTATGCTTATTTCTGTAGTTCCTGTTCGGTTTAGTCAGGATTTCTATTTCCACCATTCCCTCAGTTTGTGTTTTCTTTATTGTCTCGATTTCATTTTTCAGATCTTGGATTGTTTCCTTCCTCTGTTTAATTACTTTTTCTTGGCTTTCTTTGATTTCTTCCAATTTTTTGTTTGTTTTTTCTTCCATTTCCTTAAGGAAATTTTTTATTTCCTCTCTAAGGGAGTTTTTTACTTCCTCTTTAATGGAGTTTTTTATTTCCTCTTTAAGGGAGTGTTTCATTTCCTCTTCAAGGGCCTCTATCATCTTCTTAAAGTCATTTTTAGGGTTGATTTCTTCTGTTTCTTCTGCCTTGGTATGTTCAGGTCTTGTAGGTGTAGAGTCACTAGGTTGTGATATTGTCATGTAGGTTTTCATGTTGTTGCCTGTGTTTTTGCACTGGCGTCTACTCATCTCTTCCTCTGTTCAGTGCAGGCAGAGTCTGTGTCTGAAGGTGCCTCGGTTGTTCTAATCATTAGTCTTGGTTCATTAGGATTTCTTTCTTTCTTTCTTTTTTTTTTTTTTTTTTTAAATAATTTAATTTTGACAAACCCTTGTGTCGAGGGCTGACTTTCAATAGATCGCAGCGAGGGAGCTGCTCTGCTACGTACGAAACCCCGACCCAGAAGCAGGTCGTCTACGAATGGTTTAGCGCCAGGTTCCACACGAACGTGCGTTCGACGTGACGGGCGAGAGGGCGGCCCCCTTTCCGGCCGCGCCCCGTTTCCCGGGACGAATGGCTCTCCGCACCGGACCCCGGTCCCGACGCACGGCGGGGGACCCGCGCCGCGCGCCCTCGGGGGGTTCGCGCGGACGGACCGCCGGCGGGGACGGACGGGGAGCCGGCTATCCGGGGCCAACCGAGGCTCCTTCGGCGCTGCCGTATCGTTCCGCCTGGGCGGGATTCTGACTTAGAGGCGTTCAGTCATAATCCCACAGATGGTAGCTTCGCCCCATTGGCTCTTTCTTTCTTAAATTGGTGCTGTTGGTCCCTGTTTCTTTGGGATCAGCTTAATCAAATCAGTGTTAGTGGGTTCTGTCTCTGGGAGCAGTTGTTCCCAGTTGGTGTAGGGTGTTCTTATGGTTTCAGTGCTTGTTAGGTTCATAGGAGTTGTTTTGTTTGTTTGTTTGTTTTTTGCTTTTTGTTTTTTTGTGTTTTTTTTTTTGGGGGGGTTTTGTTTTTTGGGTTTTTTTTGTGGGTGAGAGTAGGGAAAGGTAGCTGTCTGGTCGCTGTGACTCCAATGGGTAGGACCTAGGACCTGATCTGCCAGTCTGGAGATGGGAGCTTCCCTGTTCTCAGTTGATGAAGTATATATTTACAAATCTGGTGATCTGGTTCGGTGGCTGGGTGGAGCCTTCTTTTATTACAATTGCTGCCTCCACTTTGCTACTCCATCTTCCTGCCTCTGAGCCTCCTGCCCTCCCTGCCTGCCTGCTTTCATGAAATTTCTTAAAGTGCCCTTGGTCAGTGTTGGACAGAAGGGAATATCTGTTCTTTCCTGGCTGTGTTGCCTGGCAGCAATTCCCTTGTCCACCCAGGGGCAGTGTTTTCACTTTTTTCAGAGGAAAGGGTGGGTTTTACACATCCCTGGTTGAAAAGAGACACAAATTATGGAAGAGAAAGTAGTGGAACTTTCTCCTTTTCTTAGAGCTCAGCCCAGGAGAACTTTTCCCTTTCCCTGGAACTGCTTAGACCAGGCACAAAGTGGAGGGAATGCTCATCTGAGGAACTATTTCCTCTGAGCGGTGTGCATTCTGCTTAGGTGGCGGTGGGTGGGTGTTGGGGCCTGGACTAGTGGCCTGGCTGCATTTGTTAGAGCTCTGGAGGGAAATGTATCCTGACTTGTTGGGAAGTCAGGCTATATCTGCAAGTGTTACATGCCTGGAGGGAAGGGTATCTGACATGTCAGGAAGTCAGGCTGTATCTACAGTTGTGAAGGGAAGGCGTTGTGGATACCTACAGCTGTGAGGAGAAAGGTATTCTGATTTGTCTGAAAGTCAGGCTAATACTGGAGCTGGGGACCTGTGAGGTATGGTCTCCCCTCAGGATGTGGCAATCCTGCTCCTCTCTGAGAGCAAGCCTTTACAGCTGAGCTCTGCTCTGCCCCTAAGGGAGCTTTCCCAGCAGAGGTGTTTGTTTCTTCTCCTCTGCAGAGCTAAGGTAATCTGCTTCTTCTTAGCTCCTGCCCACATGTTCCTTCTTGTGCTTCCCTCTGCTAAAGGGGAACCCCTGCTGCAATGCAGCAATCTGCCCTGACTCCTGTGAAAAGTGATTACCTCTGCTGCATTCCCAAGGGAGTTTCCCTCAGAGGTAAGGTGCTAAAGGAGCTTCCCAGCAGAGACTCTGCTCCTCTCCAGTGAAGGATCTTCACCCTAAACTCCTTCAAGAAAGAGATGTGTTGGAAGGAGGAGTCCAGGAGAGTGGCTGCCTCTGCCAGGGTGGAGAAGGACAGCTGATCCCTGACCAGGCCGAGGGTATATAGGGCTTCTTAGGGGCGGAGTTTTTCCAGGGAGATTTTCAGGGAGGGAATTGGTCAGATTTTGATCCCCTTGAGCCTGGACAAGCTCAGATTGGCTAGATTTTGTGCTCAGGATTGGTTGGTTTTGTGTTCAGTTGGTCAGGGTCATATTTGGCTCTGGTTTCTAAGCCAAAGTGTGTGTTTCTTTCACTGGCCCTTTGTAGCCTTTGGCTCTAGTTTCAGGACCAGGGTCTGTTTCCTTTACTACCTCTGGTGCCAAAGGAAAAACGTGTTTCTTTGGTTCTGGTTTCAGGGCCAAATTGTTTCTTTCGCTGGCTCTTATTTAGGGTCAGGGTGGGTTTTTATCACTGTCTCTGGTTTCAGGGCCAGGGTGGGTTTCTTTTGCTGGTCCTTTTAACCTAGAGTAGTCCCTCCCATTTCCTCACAGGGACCAGCACTGAACATGAGCAGGAATCAAGCACAATACAAGCTAGTGCTTCTGCTCCTGGAGTGGGACAGGTGGTGGCTATTTCTTTCACCTCTGGGTGACAAAGGAATTCAGGTACCCAACAGGATGAAGCACATGTCTCTTCCTGTGTTGAGGAGGGTTTCACACCAGAGAAAACCTCTGGTCAATAAATTTTCATTAGGTGTTCAGTGTTTGCCCTGCATATTTTAGGCTTGCCTTGGTTCAATGTTTCCTTAATTCCTTGAAAGGGAAATGTATATTTTGTGCCATTGTGTTTGGGTTGATATGATTCATGATTTGTTATTTCATGAGGTCATAGTCAACAGACTTCCTTGCATATCAGAAGAAACTGTGGACATTCAAACAGTATTGGTTCTATCACATAATATGGGGATCTTTGAAATCAGACTACATGCATTTGCATCATGATTTGACTGTGAGCCTGTCATGACCTGTGTCAAAATGTTGAGGGTTGAATGAAAAACCTTCCAGGTGGTGTGCTGAGTTTGAGCATTTGTCTTTGGTGTGAGCCTTCATTGGTGACTAACATTCACAATTGTGACTTAGAGTCACAATTGGTGACTTCTGCTTGGTAGGAGGAGCCTTTCTGGAGGAATATAGTCTCACCACATTTCTTTGTTTTGTTGAAAGTGAGCAGCCCCCTTCCTTCTCAGGGAGGCATGACATCACCAGCAGATGTGCCTCCATTTTTTTTTTTTTTTTTTTTTTTTTTTTTGAGACAGCTTTTTCTGCAGTTTCTCTGTAGCTTTGGAGGCTGCCCTGGAACTCGCTTTGTAGACCAAGCTGGCTTTGAACTCACAGAGATCCACCTGCCTCCTCCTCCTGAGTGCTGGTACTGCAGGCATATGCCACCACTGCCCGGTGAGACTCCATTCTTAAAAAATGTAAGGTAAAGTAGAAGCAATTGCTTTTACTTGCCAATCTATATATCTTACCTGATTTTTTTATGTTTATATATTTGGCAGATTGAATCAGGTTTTTGTACTTGTCAGGCATTTGCTCTAGTGCTGAACTTTACCCATGTCATGACTTTTGAACTTTGACATTTGATGTTTTTTTTCAAAGTAGAATGCATTCATTCATGAAATTAATAGTGATCTCCTGAATCGCTGAATTGTCAATGTGTAATATTGTCCCTACCTTTGTGTATGTTTTTACACTTTCATATTGTTTTCACATGTGTGATCTTATCTGTTGACCCATCTGTACATTCTCCCTCCCTTTTGGTGTTTGTTTTACTGTTTTAGGATCAGCATTTACTTTACTAATGTTCTTGAGAACTCATTAATCTGTCAGACAGAAACTTAATAAAAACGCTTTATTTCCTGGGAATTATTAGCCTTACAGTTTCATAGGGGTCACTCCAGCTTCTGATAGACTAATATAGAACTTGAGTGAATGTTTAACTCTAGGGAGAAATTTTGAGTGAGGCCTGAGTGCTTTCTGCTTTTTTTTTTTTTTTTTTTTTGTTAGAGTCAGGGTGTTGCTATGTACCTTTGGCTGTCCTAGCAATCTCTACCTAGACCAAGCAGGCTTGGAAATCACAAAATTCACTTGTCTCTACCTCCTGAGGTTTGAGATTAGAGGAATGCACCACCCTACCCTTATTGCCTATCCTTTCTTCATGGTAATAATTTTGATAAAATTTGCTGATGTATACTAAATAGTGTTACTCTGTTTCCATGTCTCTATGTATATATTCCTAGGCATTTCTCCTGCTGTGCTGAATTCTCTTTAATGGACACAGAAATGGAAGGTGTCATTTTCTTTTTCTGTTTCCTTTTAATTTTAGAAATTTTTTATTTCTATTGGGTATGACAATTTAAATCAATACTTGTATACATTTCGATTGACTTTGAAAGTTATAAATTTACAAACTCAAGTTCCATTTGCTTTTGGGATACCATCTTAAAAGGACTCCAATTTGTACTAAGGCTCATTAAGGAAGGGATTGGCTCAGTTGCCTTTAGCCTACTGGCTATGGGTGGGTTAGGACTTCTGTTGGTCTTTTCTGTGTCAAACACACAGATTGCAAGCCCAACGCCACTTTGAGATCTTTGGCAACAGTTAACTCTGCAGCTCACACATGATTGAGCTTGTATGATAATGAGTATTCAGAGAAGGGTAATACCTGAGGGGTGCTCACCAACCTAAGACAGAGCGTCTGTGTGGCCTGGGCAGGTGTCTCCATGACCAGTAAGGTGACCTGCTGTCGTCTTATACAATCTATGTCAGAAGCTCATTTTTTAGTAAAATGGGGATACCTGTAGGTTCCTGGCCCCCGTTTTGGGTAACTGTTGCCTTGCTTGCTGACCTTGATCTTGATATTCTACCTATGCTAATTCCCTGCAGAGTTCCACCCTCCTGAATGCTTAAGGGAAGTTCCTTGTCTGTGTATCATACACATTGGGCATTAACAGCTTAGATGCAAGATTGTAAAACATTGGAAGCGAACTTCTGCCCTCTGGTGTTCTCCCATTGTGCTGTAAGCCTGTATTTAAGATCTCCCTCCTTCAATAAACAACACTGTGATGTGCTAAAACAGGAAGCAGTGATGGTGTCATGGGCCTATTGAGAATGCTGGACTAAAGTCTACCAAATTGTGCAAACAGGAAAATTGTATGCTATGTGAATTATCTGTCAATAAAGATCTTGTGAAAAAAACAAAACAAAATAAAAAATAAAATGAGTTGGGGACTGCATTTGATATTTACTGTCCCATGTTATAAAATGTACCAAGCACACAGAATTATGTAAATATATTCTCAGTGCAGTATAGATTTACAATGCAGTCAGTCTCACCATTTCTATTATGTACGGATATGAAATACTTTAGAATGCAGTGACTTATAAGTATGTTTATGTGAATGTCACTCATGAAGAGTGGGCTTTGCTGGAGTCTTCCCAGAAGAGTCTCTACAAAAATTGATGCTGGAAACCTACTGGAACCTCACTTGTATAGGTGAGAATGTGAGCTTTCTGTCAGTTTTTAACTTAAGGGAAGAAGCCTTTCTTGGACATTGGTGCTCTCCTATAATTTTGTATGTTAAAGAATAAAAAAATCTAGTGAATACATCAGGCATTGTTTAAGGTCCATGAAAGACAGTAATTTTTCCTAATTTCCAGTAATATATCACATTTTCTGGTACTGTGTTTTAGGGTACAAATGGGAAGACCACAATATTGAGGAAGATTATCAAAATTCTCCAGGACATGGAAGGTAATTTTCATGTGCAAGCTGATATATATGTATGTCTGTGATAAGTATCAGATCCCTGGTTGCTGGATTCCTGTTTCACTGATGCAATAAATCAAATCCAACCAAATTAATAAATCCATATTTAATAAACTGAGCATAGCAAAGCAGAGCACTCCAGGGGCTCTCAGGAGGGCTTGAGACAGAACAGGAGAGCACCTATGGCAGATCTATGGGCCAGGACTTATACAGCCAGTAGGTCTGAGCATGGTCCCAGGCATCTCTGTGGGAGGAGTCACCAATGGTGGGCTTTCTGGAATGAGGCCCCCTCAGCTAGAGATTCTAAACATCCCAACATTTTTTTGGGTACATATGGGTGCAGGTTCAAGTCTGGCTACTTCCATCTAGGATGGGACCATGTGGGGAGGAGAGAGTTGGGAGTCAGATGGGTCCATGCTCAGCAGGGGTATGGGTTGAGAAGCATTTGGATAGCTGCCATCCTGGAGACCTCAAGCATCTGTTCTTAAAGGGGGAGAATGCAGGTTGCTAGGAGAAAAAACATAACTTATTATCATTGCCCTTATGAACATGAATAGCCATTGGTAGTAGGAAGACTGCCAGAAAGAATGGAACTGAGAAGTGTCCTGGTTTTACAAAAAAGTCAGGGGTGAATGAGTGAGGCATGAGGCAGATGTGCCCTTAATTGGGACATCTTGGAAAACTAGGTTTCAGTTGCTGGGTAGGTGCCCACTTGTGCCTGGATTGGTGGTACCAGCACTGAAGTCCCAGGAACTTGGGGAAATGGCATGCCAAATCTAGGGATGATGCTTTCCAGGAGTACTGGAGCCATAGCATCTGCTGTTTTTCTGGAGGTTGGGTGAGCATCCATCCTGTGAATGTGTCATAAGAATTAAGAGATATGGAGCCTTTTTGAGGCAAGCCTCCAGGTGGAAGATCTTCTGTAGCCATCCATCTTTTTGGAGAAGATACAGGATGCTTCCAGGAGTTGGCATGTCTCTCATAAAAAGTTTTTATACTACATGCCATATTTTCAGATCTCTGAGAGTGTTTGAGAATGGGGGAACCAAATCTCTTAGGTATATCTAAACTAGACAAATTTTGTTTAGGATTAATTTGAGGGCAAATATGTAACTTAAATATGGACATACAGTTTACCTATTAGTTACAGCTTACCAATGTTGTAAAAGCAAGAAGATTCAGTCTGTAGTTCTCAGCGGAGATCCTATGATATATCAGATTAAACCAAGTTTTAACATTGCAAACAATTTATATTTCAATATCAATGATCAAAACCAGCATTGTTTTAAATCCTGTTTAATAAACCTTGTTTTTAGGACAGGACAGAAATTATCAAAAAGAAATACATCCTATGCCAAATATGTTGGAGAGCTAATGCCTCCTTGGTGGGGCCAGTCCAAGTGGTTACCCTCACTAAAGATGGTGGTGAAGTATTTCTTTAAACTCAATTAAAATGCTGGATGGTGATGTTCTCCAGAAAGTTTCAATCTGGAATCTCAAGCATTACAGATTTTAAAATATACTCAATTAGCAAGACACATTTAGGACACGTAAACTCAGGCATTCAAAACTTGTCAGAACACACATGTGTGGACATACCATTCACACATTTCCACCACACATAAAGAGTAAACAGGATCATTAACAGAAATGATTCTTTTAAATGAGGCTCCCAGCAGGTCGGGCAGCCTGATACCAGGATCCCAGAGCAGGCGCTGCAGAGGGAAACAGAAAAACAGAGTAGCAGCACATGCTGCCCAGTTGAGTAAGTCACAGCGGCAAGTGAGAATTTTGGAAAAAGAGATTTTTTAGGAGAGATAAGGTATAGCCGAGTGTATTGAAGGAGAACAGGTGTAAGTGTGGAGTGGGCAGGTAGAATTTTAGGGGAGAATGGGCAGAGAGACACCCCTGGGCTACAGCGAGGTGGTGGCAGTGGTGGTAGAGATGGTGGTGGATGTGGCAGAGTTGGTGGAGGTGGTGGAAGTGGTCTTGGTGGCAGAGGTGGCAGTGGAGGTGTTGGAGGTAGAGGTGGTGCTGCCTATGGTGGAGGTGGTGGTGGTGGTGGTAGTGGAGGTTAGTGGTGTCGGAGTTGGTGTTAGACTTGGAGGTGGTGGTGGTGGTTGCGATGACAGAGGTTTTGGTGGTGGTGGTGGTGATGGTGGAGGTGGTGTTGGTGGTGGAGGTGGTGGTGATGGTGGAGGTGGAGGTAGAAGTAGAGGTGGTGGTGGTGGTGGTGATGGTAGTGGAGGTTTGTGGTGTTGCTGTTGGTGTTAGAGTTGGAGGTGGTGGTGGAGGTGTTGGGGGTGGCAGTGGGGGTGACGGAAGTTGTATGGGGTAGAGGTGGTGGAGGTGGTGGTGTGGCAGCAGCTCTGGTGGGAGGGAGCAAAGGTGGAGGGAGCAATGAGACAGACAAACAGGCTGGAGATATTTATGCAGTAGTGCAGGATGTGAGAGCAGACAGGAACAGAGAGAATGGATGTATTGTGGAGAGAATCCTGGTGTGACCAGATCATATACCAGGAAGGAGACAGGCAGGCAGACAGACAAACAGAACTGAGGAGCGAGAGGAATGGGAGCATTAGAATCACAGTGAGGCCAGACTACTCGCTGGGAACAAGATGCAGACAGATAAAGAGTAATAGGGAAGAGAGAGGAATGGAGGAAGTATGATACAGCCCCAATTTGAAGGAGATAACCCCAGAGTTTCTGGAGACTGAACTTGGACTCAGCAAGTACCCATTCTCAAGCCATTTGCTGAGGATGGGGTTGGGAGCAGTTACAGAAATTGCATTTGGGAGCTGTGTGTGTGTGTGTGGTGGATTCTGTGGTGAAGTCTCTCACACAGGGGAACTCCAAGGGCATCAACTGTCAATACCCTGAAACAGGCTGGAGTCACCTGGCACTGCAGTGGCTCAGCAGGCAGTCTGGAGGCTGGAAGAGGTCCTGCACCTCTTAAGACATTGTGGTTTGGGAATGGGAGGCTTACTGAGCTGCTCATTCAGTGTGGCAGAGGTGGAGTGGGCAGAGAGTGAATGGCCTTCCACAGCCACAGCACATGGTTGTGGAAGACTACTCACCCTGGCCAGTGCACTAAAGGTAATTTTGGATCCCTGGTTGGTGGGTTCCTATGTCACCAGTGCAATAAGCCAAATCAAACTGAATTAATAAATCCAGATTTAATAAACAGGGCAGCGCAAAGCAGAGCACTCCCATGTGACTCTCAGGAAAGCAGGAGGCAGATCATATGAGCACCCATGGCAGATGTATGGTCTGGGTCTTAAATAGCTGGTGGGCATGGTCCCAGATATCACTGGGGGAGAAGCCAAGGATGTTGGGCTTTCTGCAATGGGGCTGCCTGAGCAGGAGATTTCAAACAAGTTGAAAAATGTTAATGTGCCCTGAACTTTTAATGAAAAGCAACTGTGTAAATAGGCATGGCTTTGTGACGATTATTACATTGTCAAAACACCATGGACACCAATGTCAGGTGTCTGCTCACTGTTTGCAAAGCACTCCTTTAAGGACAAGGAAATAATGCCATAGTAGATGTCACAGTTTCTATCATAGCCATGTGAGAGGCATGTTGTAGAACTGCCCATCCATTACCATCATGCCTCCCAATTGTCATAACATTGATGAGGGCATCAGTGTATGGCCAAGACCTTTTATATTCAGAGCTTGCCACACCAACACTTGACTGACAGGTTCAGTCTAGCTCACTGTATGATTTGTGGCTCTGGTGAACTACTTTCCCGGGACTACTCATTTCTACCTGACCTTGGAAAAGAGCAGGTGGAGTCACATGCTAATGTAACTATGGATTGTATGGGATGTTGGCACAGAGGACCTTGTACACAGAGAAGTACTAACAGAACCAGAAAGTTAGTCATACATGGCTGTTTGCTCATTGGAGGAGACACAAATCAATTACTAAATTCCATCCAGAAGACTGAGAGTGGATTTTGTTAATGGCCTGGTGACCTGTTTGCTATCTGTGGAGCAGACCTCACCAATGTTCTGCAGAAGGATTATCCCAGAGTCTTCCCCGTAGTCCACTAAGCATATGAGGGGAGACGTCACATGGACTCTATGGTCTGTAACCTCTGTGCTTTCTTGGTCAGAGATCACACTGCACTCAAGGCCTTTTTGCTATGGAACCCACTCTCATGGTCATATGTACTTTGTAAAGGAGTGTCTTTTTCATCGCACCATAAGCTTTATTGTGCACCTGGAATTGGACTGATTGTTGCCTAGAAACCTTTTCCCAAATTGCACTGTTTTAAATATGGTGACAGCGATCTACCTGTTAATAGTTTCCCTGAAGTCTGATCCCAGTTGACGAAGTCAGTCTGCACTGGGTTTTCACTCTCCTCATCAGGGACCCCCACAAGCCGTGCCCTATGTGGGGCACATGACACATAGGTAAGGTAAAGTGTGGGGCGTTTACCAAGCAACCCCACATCTCCCCAGAGTTTTCTTGAGTGTGAGCAGCAGGAAATACTAGATAGAAGGATTTGTAGTGTGGAGATAAACAGGCAAAAAATACAGGATAGCCTGGAGAGGGCCTGGAACTTATTCCAACAGGCCCTGACTGTGGCTGCCTCAGAGTATTTATAGAGACAATAAGATAGTGGAGCAAAAGACCTCCTCCCCCAGCACAGCCAAGTGCAGACCATCTCAGACACCTGCACTCAGGCCCATGGCCCTAATCATTCTCTATGTGGACCTGCTGGGTAAAGCCACAAGGAACCCGAAAACGGGGTCCCACAGGTCCCCCTCTCTTAATATTTAAAAAATAACTCGTTATTAATAGCTTACAGCAATCTCCATAGCTGTTACACCTCCCAGTATAGGAGTAGAGGATGATATAGATGGCATTTCTTTTTTAAATTAGGTCAAAGGTGACTACAGCAGTCTGAGCTGTCTCAAGCCCTTTCTAAACCAAAAACTTAATGCAACCACAGAATCCCTTAGCTTCATCATTACCATTAACCGGTTAACACAAATATTTGCTATACATAGCCACAATTCTCTCAATCTTACATCTCAAAGCAAACTCTATACAAAACCATTTGAATTTCCTTGCTAACACAACATAGGGAAAACTTCTGATGTATTCACAATCTTAAATAATTCCTTAACTCCACAAAACCAGGGTGCATTAATATCAATAGGTTAAACATAATTTCTGCAAACATATATTCAACCTTAATTCGCTCATAACTCCTCCTTTTCTTTATAATTTTGTTGTTGTTGTTGTTGTTGTTGTTTTTTCTTCGAGACAGGATTTCCCTATGTAACTTTGTGTCTTTCCTGGAACTGTCTTGGTAGACCAGGCTGGCCTCAAACTCACAGAGATCTGCCTGGTCTGCCTCCCGAGTGCTGGGATTATAGGCGTGTGCCACCACCTCCTGGCTCTTTATAATTTTTAAACAATCTCAAACCTAGAAGAGAACCCAAACTCATACAATTCCTACAAACCCATATTGAAAAGCAATATTTTCAATCTAACCATTAACACTTTGAAAACTTTTAGCAAAACATCCAAAAGCAGTTTCTTAAACTCTTTATACTTGAAAAGTAGTCTCTTAGTATACCCATTTGCATTTCTTACTAACATGACATTAATCCACTCGAACAAAAAATATTTTTTTAAATTAGAGTAAGGAATATTAATTCTCCCTTTTATTTATAATTTTTAAAGCAAAATCTCAAGCCTAGTTAGAAAACCCAAACTTTTCTGTTTAAATAGTTCCATTTGTAACACAAAACCAGTTCCATAAAGTAATTCAATTTTACATAAACAGTTTCATAAAACAATTCATGAATCACCAGTTTATAAAGCTTATGTGCATACACAAAACTGCATTTTGACTCTAGGTAGAAATAATAAACTTCTTCATTTAAACAGTTCCATTTTTAACACAAATACCTCTAGAAAACAGTTCCAAGGTCATTACTATAAGTAAACTCAATTATCCCATGGCAATGAAATCATTATTGTTCACTTCATTTCTTAAGTCCCAAAATTCAAATAATAAATTCTGGTACTAGCCTTCCAAATATGAAGAAATCCATAACCAAAATCTTTTTGTAGTTTTATCTCATTATTTTAAGTTAAAAAAACTTCAATAAAAGTAAATTCTGTTATCAGGCTTTCACTTCCAAATATGAAGAGACATTTTACAACCAAAACTTTTTGCAGTTAACAATTTTAGTTCAAACAAGTTTCTCTGCAACTTGTGTTCTCCCAGAGATCTTTTTAATTAGAGTAGTATTCTAAACCACACCATTTTTGATGTTAGCTCAGGTTTTTCTGTGTTACATTGAATTTCCACGGATCTCAGCTGCGCATGCCTTGTTGTGCTGGTTCTGGAGTCTGCCATTCTTAGCTTCTTAGTGGCTTCTGGAGCTTTTGAAACCATTCAGACTGCCTGCTTTGCAATCTACTAGGGCACTACCTTCTGTGTCTCAGGTTCTTTCACCATGTACATTAAGCATAGATTCACACTCAATATTTAAACTTTTTCACAAACTCACATATAACATGTACTTAAGCATAAACTCACACTCAACATTTACAGCTTTTTACAAACTCACATATAACATAGTAACATCTACTTATTTATACTCTTTAAGGCAACTATAGAACTACTTTAGCAAATATATTTTTATTACTTCTTATATACTTCTTATATTCATCCCATCACATAGGTATTGCTATATATAGTCACAACTCTCTCAGTCTTACATCTCAAAGCAAACTCTACACAGAACATTTTGAATTTTCTTGCTAACACAACATTGGAAAAACTTCTGATGTGTTCACAAACTTAAATATTTCCTAAACTCCACAAAACCAGGGTGCATTAATATCAATAGGTTAAACATAATTTCTGCAAACATACATTCAACCTTATTTCGCTCATAACTCCTCCTTTTCTTTATAATTTTTAAACAATCTCAAACCTAGAAGAAAACCCAAACTCATACAATTCCTACAAACCCATACTGTAAAGCAATATTTTCAATCTAACCATTAACTCTTATATAATATTAGAGGGACCAGCCTCAGTAGTATACATCCCAGTGGCTCAGGAGAGAGAACTACTAACGGCGAGGACTTTTTTCAGGAAATAGAATCTCAGCACACGGAGTTCCATTGTCCACTTGCTTTAATTCCTCTGGCATAACATCCTATACACACAGCTTCAGTTCTGTTCTTGTGCCTAGCTCCTTTCTTCCCTGATTTCTCTCTATACTTAACTGCTGCTCCCTCTAAATTCTATCTTAATTCTCTCTTCTTAATTCTGCCTCACCTAGGGCCTTTTTAGCTTGTTCTTACCCAGCTAGTACTTTCCCATCCAACTCTTCCTCATCTTCCATCTCGTTCCTCTAGTACTCTCTTCTAGCCCTTCAATCTAGTTCTTCCCCATCTCAGTTTGTTCCTCTCAAGTTCTCACCCACCTAGTTCTTCCATTCTCTTTTCTCTCTTCTCCATCCCATGCCCTGGAAGTCCCGGTATAAGAAGGGAGGGTCCGAACTAAATTGTGTAAAGCTATTACTTAATGTCCACCTGACCTAGGCGGTGTCCGCTTCTGGAATTTACCTTAAGTCAAGAGACTTGTATGTGGGCTGCTATCACTGTTAGTCCTTGGAAGTTGAGCACCCACCTGGGTGGTGCTTCTTGTAGTCCTTGAAAGTGACTAAGGGAGGTATGATTCCAGAGAAAGCCTTTCCTGAGGCTGTTCTCCAAATTCCTGGAATGTGTATGTCCAGAGAGTGATCAGTCCACACTGTTAGCCCTTCTTAGGGAAAAGTCAATTGGGAAAACTATGAAGGCACACATGACTTTCATAACAGAATAAAGTTGATATATAACAGCCAAGTAACATCAAAAACTTCTTGGGATTTGGCTTCCTCTGGAGGAATTCCCTGATCCCTCCAGGTAGTGACTTTGCCATAACAAGCTGAGTTCTTATGATATATTCCTGTGGCCCTCAGCAATTAACACTTTGAAAACTTCTAGCAAAACATCCAAAAGCAGTTTCTTAATAAACTCTTTACACTTTAAAAGCAGTCTCTTAGTATATCCCATTTGCATTTCTTACTAACATGACATTAATCCACTCAAACAGAAAAATTTTTAATTAGAATAAGGAATATTAATTCTCCCTTTTCTTTATAATTTTTAAAGCAAGATCTCAAGCACAGATCTAACGAGACGCAATAATTTCTACAAACTCACATATCTTATTTTCATCTTTTTCTACTCCTTACTCTTAATTATTATCACTGTCTCTATTAGAAAGATTCTCTTAACTAGATTGGAAGTACATACATCATTTCTAAAGTTTGGAGTTTATAGTCAGCTTTGCTATACAATACTGGGATTTAGTGAGTGTTGTCATTATAGAGTTGTGATACTTGTTGCTAGGGAACTGTAACATTCTCTGCACTAAGCCACACCTCAAAGTTGTCGAGTTCTCTCAACCTTTCTGGAACCATCAGAGATGCACTGTCAGCAGTAAACAATTTTAGGCTAGAGGCTGTCCCTTCACTCAAATTTATAATAGCTCCCCTAAGTGCCTCAATTCAGACAAACGTTTCTACTGCAGCAGTACTTTTGGTTTGTTCTACCAAAAAACTTCACTTCACTCTGAGGGTGAAGTTACTGCATTTAGATGCTGTAAAGCTCTTCGCAAAATACTGCACAGCTATTAGTTGATACAAAGAATTTTTCTAAAGGAGCTAATAAAGCCAAAAGCAGCACAGCTCTGAACTCTATTTCCAGTGACAAAACCTCAGAAACACTAATGGAGCCACTTTCATTCTGCTTCCTTTATAGGAACGTCATTGGCGCTGACCTTCCTTAGCACCACGCCCCTTACCAGACGCTCCGGTAGCCACTGAGCTTCATTCTCCTCATGTGAAAACACACAAACATATCCTGAACCCAAATTAACAAGACAGAATAACTTCTACAAACTCACATATCTTATTTTCATTTTTGTAGAAGTTATTCTGTCTTTTAGATCTGTGTTAAGAAATCTTTCGGGGTTTGCTAGGTTAAATATATGCTAATGGTATCCCTTTATAAGTTTGTAAAATAGATCTATAGAATTCCTTTGAGAATATAAGCTTGTAAGAAGTATCTAAGGTAGTCTTAAGACATGTAGTAATGAGCTTGTAAGAAGTAAAGATGCTTGTTGTAAATGTAAGTTAAAATAAGAAATAAGATGAGCTGATTATAAGAAGTATATAAGTAGTAATAAAATATATTTGCTAAAATTGTTCTATAATTTCTTAAGGAGTATAAATAAGTAGATGTTACTATGTTATATGTGAGTTTGTAAAAAGCTGTAAATGTTGAGTGTGAGTTTATGCTTAAGTACATGTTATATGTGAGTTTGTGAAAAAGTTTAAATATTGAGTGTGAATCTATGCTTAATGTACATGGTGAAAGAACCTGAGACACAGAAGGTAGTGCCCTAGTAGATTGCAAAGCAGGCAGTCTGAATGGTTTCAAAAGCTCCAGAAGCCACTAAGAAGCTAAGAATGGCAGACGCCAGAACCAGCACAACAAGGCATGCGCAGCTGAGATCCGTGGAAATTCAATGTAACACAGAAAAACCTGAGCTAACATCACAAATGGTGTGGTTTAGAATACTACTCTAATTAAAAAAGATCTCTGGGAGAACACAAGTTGCAGAGAAACTTGTTTGAACTAAAATTGTTAACTGCAAAAAGTTTTGGTTGTAAAATGTCTCTTCATATTTGGAAGTGAAAGCCTGATAACAGAATTTACTTTTATTGAAGTTTTTTTAACTTAAAATAATGAGATAAAACTACAAAAAGATTTTGGTTATGGATTTCTTCATATTTGGAAGGCTAGTACCAGAATTTATTATTTGAATTTTGGGACTTAAGAAATGAAGTGAACAATAATGATTTCATTGCCATGGGATAATTGAGTTTACTTATAGTAATGACCTTGGAACTGTTTTCTAGAGGTATTTGTGTTAAAAATGGAACTGTTTAAATGAAGAAGTTTATTATTTCTACCTAGAGTCAAAATGCAGTTTTGTGTATGCACATAAGCTTTATAAACTGGTGATTCATGAATTGTTTTATGAAACTGTTTATGTAAAATTGAATTACTTTATGGAACTGGTTTTGTGTTACAAATGGAACTATTTAAACAGAAAAGTTTGGGTTTTCTAACTAGGCTTGAGATTTTGCTTTAAAAATTATAAATAAAAGGGAGAATTAATATTCCTTACTCTAATTTAAAAAAATATTTTTTGTTCGAGTGGATTAATGTCATGTTAGTAAGAAATGCAAATGGGTATACTAAGAGACTACTTTTCAAGTATAAAGAGTTTAAGAAACTGCTTTTGGATGTTTTGCTAAAAGTTTTCAAAGTGTTAATGGTTAGATTGAAAATATTGCTTTTCAATATGGGTTTGTAGGAATTGTATGAGTTTGGGTTCTCTTCTAGGTTTGAGATTGTTTAAAAATTATAAAGAGCCAGGAGGTGGTGGCACACGCCTATAATCCCAGCACTCGGGAGGCAGACCAGGCAGATCTCTGTGAGTTTGAGGCCAGCCTGGTCTACCAAGACAGTTCCAGGAAAGACACAAAGTTACATAGGGAAATCCTGTCTCGAAGAAAAACAACAACAACAACAACAACAACAAAATTATAAAGAAAAGGAGGAGTTATGAGCGAATTAAGGTTGAATATATGTTTGCAGAAATTATGTTTAACCTATTGATATTAATGCACCCTGGTTTTGTGGAGTTAAGGAATTATTTAAGATTGTGAATACATCAGAAGTTTTCCCTATGTTGTGTTAGCAAGGAAATTCAAATGGTTTTGTATAGAGTTTGCTTTGAGATGTAAGATTGAGAGAATTGTGGCTATGTATAGCAAATATTTGTGTTAACCGGTTAACGGTAATGATGAAGCTAAGGGATTCTGCGGTTGCATTAAGTTTTTGGTTTAGAAAGGGCTTGAGACAGCTCAGACTGCTGTAGTCACCTTTGACCTAATTTAAAAAAGAAATGCCATCTATATCATCCTCTACTCCTATACTGGGAGGTGTAACAGCTATGGAGATTGCTGTAAGCTATTAATAACGAGTTATTTTTTAAATATTAAGAGAGGGGACCTGTGGGACCCCGTTTTCGGGTTCCTTGTGGCTTTACCCAGCAGGTCCACATAGAGAATGATTAGGGCCATGGGCCTGAGTGCAGGTGTCTGAGATGGTCTTGCACTTGGCTGTGCTGGGGGAGGAGGTCTTTTGCTCCACTATCTTATTGTCTCTATAAATACTCTGAGGCAGCCACAGTCAGGGCCTGTTGGAATAAGTTCCAGGCCCTCTCCAGGCTATCCTGTATTTTTTGCCTGTTTATCTCCACACTACAAATCCTTCTATCTAGTATTTCCTGCTGCTCACACTCAAGAAAACTCTGGGGAGATGTGGGGTTGCTTGGTAAACGCCCCACACTTTACCTTACCTTATGTGTCATGTGCCCCACATAGGGCACGGCTTGTGGGGGTCCCTGATGAGGAGAGTGAAAACCCAGTGCAGACTGACTTCGTCAACTGGGATCAGACTTCAGGGAAACTATTAACAGGTAGATCGCTGTCACCATATTTAAAACAGTGCAATTTGGGAAAAGGTTTCTAGGCAACAATCAGTCCAATTCCAGGTGCACAATAAAGCTTATGGTGCGATGAAAAAGACACTCCTTTACAAAGTACATATGACCATGAGAGTGGGTTCCATAGCAAAAAGGCCTTGAGTGCAGTGTGATCTCTGACCAAGAAAGCACAGAGGTTACAGACCATAGAGTCCATGTGACGTCTCCCCTCATATGCTTAGTGGACTACGGGGAAGACTCTGGGATAATCCTTCTGCAGAACATTGGTGAGGTCTGCTCCACAGATAGCAAACAGGTCACCAGGCCATTAACAAAATCCACTCTCAGTCTTCTGGATGGAATTTAGTAATTGATTTGTGTCTCCTCCAATGAGCAAACAGCCATGTATGATTAACTTCCTGGTTCTGTTAGTACTTCTCTGTGTACAAGGTCCTCTGTGCCAACATCCCATACAATCCATAGTTACATTAGCATGTGACTCCACCTGCTCTTTTCCAAGGTCAGGTAGAAATGAGTAGTCCCGGGAAAGTAGTTCACCAGAGACACAAATCATACAGTGAGCTAGACTGAACCTGTCAGTCAAGTGTTGGTGTGGCAAGCTCTGAATATAAAAGGTCTTGGCCGTACACTGATGCCCTCATCAATGTTATGACAATTGGGAGGCATGATGGTAATGGATGGGCAGTTCTACAACATGCCTCTCACATGGCTATGATAGAAACTGTGACATCTACTATGGCATTATTTCCTTGTCCTTAAAGGAGTGCTTTGCAAACAGTGAGCAGACACCTGACATTGGTGTCCATGGTGTTTTGACAATGTAATAATCGTCACAAAGCCATGCCTATTTACACAGTTGCTTTTCATTAAAAGTTCAGGGCACATTAACATTTTTCAACTTGTTTGAAATCTCCTGCTCAGGCAGCCCCATTGCAGAAAGCCCAACATCCTTGGCTTCTCCCCCAGTGATATCTGGGACCATGCCCACCAGCTATTTAAGACCCAGACCATACATCTGCCATGGGTGCTCATATGATCTGCCTCCTGCTTTCCTGAGAGTCACATGGGAGTGCTCTGCTTTGCGCTGCCCTGTTTATTAAATCTGGATTTATTAATTCAGTTTGATTTGGCTTATTGCACTGGTGACATAGGAACCCACCAACCAGGGATCCAAAATTACCTTTAGTGCACTGGCCAGGGTGAGTAGTCTTCCACAACCATGTGCTGTGGCTGTGGAAGGCCATTCACTCTCTGCCCACTCCACCTCTGCCACACTGAATGAGCAGCTCAGTAAGCCTCCCATTCCCAAACCACAATGTCTTAAGAGGTGCAGGACCTCTTCCAGCCTCCAGACTGCCTGCTGAGCCACTGCAGTGCCAGGTGACTCCAGCCTGTTTCAGGGTATTGACAGTTGATGCCCTTGGAGTTCCCCTGTGTGAGAGACTTCACCACAGAATCCACCACACACACACACACAGCTCCCAAATGCAATTTCTGTAACTGCTCCCAACCCCATCCTCAGCAAATGGCTTGAGAATGGGTACTTGCTGAGTCCAAGTTCAGTCTCCAGAAACTCTGGGGTTATCTCCTTCAAATTGGGGCTGTATCATACTTCCTCCATTCCTCTCTCTTCCCTATTACTCTTTATCTGTCTGCATCTTGTTCCCAGCGAGTAGTCTGGCCTCACTGTGATTCTAATGCTCCCATTCCTCTCGCTCCTCAGTTCTGTTTGTCTGTCTGCCTGCCTGTCTCCTTCCTGGTATATGATCTGGTCACACCAGGATTCTCTCCACAATACATCCATTCTCTCTGTTCCTGTCTGCTCTCACATCCTGCACTACTGCATAAATATCTCCAGCCTGTTTGTCTGTCTCATTGCTCCCTCCACCTTTGCTCCCTCCCACCAGAGCTGCTGCCACACCACCACCTCCACCACCTCTACCCCATACAACTTCCGTCACCCCCACTGCCACCCCCAACACCTCCACCACCACCTCCAACTCTAACACCAACAGCAACACCACAAACCTCCACTACCATCACCACCACCACCACCACCACCTCTACTTCTACCTCCACCTCCACCATCACCACCACCTCCACCACCAACACCACCTCCACCATCACCACCACCACCACCAAAACCTCTGTCATCGCAACCACCACCACCACCTCCAAGTCTAACACCAACTCCGACACCACTAACCTCCACTACCACCACCACCACCACCTCCACCATAGGCAGCACCACCTCTACCTCCAACACCTCCACTGCCACCTCTGCCACCAAGACCACTTCCACCACCTCCACCAACTCTGCCACATCCACCACCATCTCTACCACCACTGCCACCACCTCGCTGTAGCCCAGGGGTGTCTCTCTGCCCATTCTCCCCTAAAATTCTACCTGCCCACTCCACACTTACACCTGTTCTCCTTCAATACACTCGGCTATACCTTATCTCTCCTAAAAAATCTCTTTTTCCAAAATTCTCACTTGCCGCTCTGACTTACTCAACTGGGCAGCATGTGCTGCTACTCTGTTTTTCTGTTTCCCTCTGCAGCGCCTGCTCTGGGATCCGGGTATCAGGCTGCCCGACCTGCTAGGAGCCTCATTTAAAAGAATCATTTCTGTTAATGATCCTGTTTACTCTTTATGTGTGGTGGAAATGTGTGAATGGTATGTCCACACATGTGTGTTCTGACAAGTTTTGAATGCCTGAGTTTACGCGTCCTAAATGTGTCTTGCTAATTGAGTATATTTTAAAATCTGTAATGCTTGAGATTCCAGATTGAAACTTTCTGGAGAACATCACCATCCAGCATTTTAATTGAGTTTAAAGAAATACTTCACCACCATCTTTAGTGAGGGTAACCACTTGGACTGGCCCCACCAAGGAGGCATTAGCTCTCCAACATATTTGGCATAGGATGTATTTCTTTTTGATAATTTCTGTCCTGTCCTAAAAACAAGGCTTATTAAACAGGATTTAAAACAATGCTGGTTTTGATCATTGATATTGAAATATAAATTGTTTGCAATGTTAAAACTTGGTTTAATCTGATATATCATAGGATCTCCGCTGAGAACTACAGACTGAATCTTCTTGCTTTTACAACATTGGTAAGCTGTAACTAATAGGTAAACTGTATGTCCATATTTAAGTTACATATTTGCCCTCAAATTAATCCTAAACAAAATTTGTCTAGTTTAGATATACCTAAGAGATTTGGTTCCCCCATTCTCAAACACTCTCAGAGATCTGAAAATATGGCATGTAGTATAAAAACTTTTTATGAGAGACATGCCAACTCCTGGAAGCATCCTGTATCTTCTCCAAAAAGATGGATGGCTACAGAAGATCTTCCACCTGGAGGCTTGCCTCAAAAAGGCTCCATATCTCTTAATTCTTATGACACATTCACAGGATGGATGCTCACCCAACCTCCAGAAAAACAGCAGATGCTATGGCTCCAGTACTCCTGGAAAGCATCATCCCTAGATTTGGCATGCCATTTCCCCAAGTTCCTGGGACTTCAGTGCTGGTACCACCAATCCAGGCACAAGTGGGCACCTACCCAGCAACTGAAACCTAGTTTTCCAAGATGTCCCAATTAAGGGCATATCTGCCTCATGCCTCACGCATTCACCCCTGACTCTTTTGTAAAACCAGGACAATTCTCAGTTCCATTCTTTCTAGAAGTCATCCTACTACCAATGGCTATTCATGTTCATAGGCCAGTGATAATAAGCTATGTTTTTTTTTCCCTAGTAACCTGCACTCTCCCCCTTTAAAAACATATGCCTGAGATCTCCAGGATGGCAGCTATCCAAATGCTTCTCCACCCATAACCCTGCTGAGCATGGACCCATCTGACTCCCAACTCTCCCTCCGCACATGGTCTGGAGGCATCATCATCCCTGACCTCAAGATCTACTATAGAGATACAGAATTAAAAACAGCCTGGTACTGGTATAAAAACTGACATACGGACCAATGGAATCGAATTGAAAACCCTGACATTAACCCACACACATATGAACACCTGGCTGGGCAGTGGTGGCGCATACCTTTAATCCCAGGACTCGGGAGGCAGAGCCAGGCGGAACTCTGAGTTTGAGGCCAGCCTGGTCTACAGAGTGATATCCAGGAAAGGCACAAAGCTACACAGAGAAACCCTGTCTCAACAAACAAAACAAAACATATGAAAGCCTGATTTTTGAAAAAGAAGCCAAAACTATACAATGTAAAAAAGAAAGTATCTTCAACAAATAGTGCTGGCAGAACTGGATGTCAATATGTAAAAGATTACAAATAGATCCATATCTGTCACTGTGCACAAAACTCAAGTCCAAGTGAATCAAAGACCTCAACATAAATCCTGTTACTCTAAACTTAACAGAAGAGAAAGTAGGAAGTACTCTTGAACGTTTTGGCACCAGAGATCACTTCCTAAATATAACACCAACAGCACAAACACTGAGCACAACAATTAGTAAATGGGACCTCTTGAAACTGAGAAGCTTTTACAGGGCAAAAGATATGGTCAATAAGACAAAAAGACAATCTACAGATTGGGAAAAGATCTTCACCAACCCCACATCTGACAGAGGATTGATCTCCACAGTATATAAAGAACTCAAGAAATTAGACATCAAAATAATGAACAATCCAATTTTAAAAATGGGCTAAAGAGATAAACAGAGAATTCACAAAACAAGAATCACAAATGGCTGAAAGACATTTAAAGAAATTCTCAACATCCTTAATCATCAGAAAACGCAAATCAAAACGACTCTGAGATACCACCTTACACCTGTCAGAATGGCTATGATCAAAAACACTAATGACAGTCAATGTTGGAGAGGATGCAGAGCAAAGGGAACACTCCTCCACTGTTGGTGGGAATGCAAACTTATACAACCACTGTGGAAGTCAGTATGGCGGTTTCTCAGAAAATTTGGAATCGAACTAGCTCAGGACCCAGCCATACTACTCTTGGGCATATACCCAAGGAGTGCTCAACCATACCACAAAGATACATGCTCAACTATGTTCATAGCAGTATTATTTGAAACAGCAAAAACCTGGAAACAACCTAGAGGCCCATCAACTGAATAATGGATTAAGAGAATGTGGCACATATACACAATGGAATACTACTCAGCAGAGAAAAACAATGACAGCATGAAATTTCAGGCAAATGGATGGAACTAGAAAAAAATCATCCTGAGTGAGGTAACCCAAACCCAGAAGGACAAACATGGTATGTACTCACTCATAAGTGGATTCTAGGTAGGAAGCAAAGAACAATCAGACTGAAAACCCACATAACCATAAAGCTATATACATGGCATGGAAAACCCTAGGAAGACTGTTGCTTATAATAAGATTTGGTTTTCCTCAATTACTGAGCACTGCAATGAAACCTTACACTATTAAGGACAATGAAATTCCTAATTGGGTTTCTGAGGGCCAAGTGCACCCTGTGGCTGCAGCTGAAGCCCAACATGGCAGAGACCTATTGGGCCTTTGTGGAAAACGCTCCCCTTCCAATGACAATGGGCATTGAAAGCCCAATAGGGCCAGCTTTGGCAAGCATTGACATAGCCTAGGAACTGCAGCCAAGCAGTTGGATTGTCCAGAAGGCAATGTATGGTAACTGCTTTTTCAAGTATGTTTGAGAACATGTCATCCAGACACCTAGGAGATTAAGGATAACACTAAAGATCACTGACCTCCATTTATTAACAGTAGCATGACAGCTAAGCACTTTCATTCTCACAATCCTATTCAAGCTGGAGCAGTACCTACTTCTCAGGAGTGTCTCTGGGCAACATATTTTGGCCTCCTGAGATTCATTTAGAGCCCTTTGAAGATACCTTTAAATTTGTAGCCATTAGGAGACCATTAGTTCTGCTCCTTGTGAGCTACCTGTTTCTCCTTTATGGTTCTTAGTTGTTCTATTGCAGAGCTGCCAGTTTAAGTCGTACTGGGATCAAGAATAATGGGCCTTAGTGGTTAGTGTTCCTGGAGTTGTGTCCATGCCAATGGATACCCACACACTCCAGAAGAGAATTTGACATCGCTGCTGCCGTTGTTGCTGTTATAATAGTGACAATCACCACTACTACTGTTTCTGGGATTGCCATTTCATAATTGGTTACTGCAGCTAGCACAGTGGAGACCCTGGCAGCAAAAATAGCTACCACAGTTTGTTAATCTTTCATTCTATTGGGCATGACAAGTTTAAATCAATAGTTTTATACATTTCAATTGGCTTTGAAAGTTATAAATTTACAAACTGAAGTTCCATTTGCTCCTGGGATTCCATCTTACAAGGACTCCAATTTGCAGTAAGGCTCATTAAAGAAGGGAATGGCTCAGTTGCCTTTAGCCTATTAGCTAAGGGTGGGTTAGGACTTCTTTTGGTCTTTTCTGTATCATACACACAGATTGCAAGCCCAGCGCCACTTAAAGATCTCTGGCAACAGTTAACTCTGTAGCTCTCACAAATTGAGCCTGTATGATAATGAGTATTCAGAGATAGGTAATGTCTAGGGGGCGCTCACCAACCTAAGCCAGAAAACTTGTGTGGCTTGGAAAGGTATCTCCATGACAGGTAAGGAGACCTGCTGACTTCCCACGCAACCTAAGTCAGAAGCTCATTTTTTAGTAAAAGGGGGTACCTGTAGGCCCTGGCCCCTGTTTTGGGTAACTGTTGCCTTGCTTTCTGACATTGACTTTGATATCCTCCCTATGTTAATTCCCTGTGAGATTCCACCATCCTGAATGCTTAAGGGAAGCTCCTTGTCTGTGTATCCAGCATATTGGGAGTTAATAGTTTAGATGCAAGATTGTAAAACATCAGTAATGGGGTTTGGGATTTAGCTCAGTGGCAGAGTGCTTGCCTAGCAAGCACAAGGCCCGGGGTTCAATCCTCAGCTCCAAAAAACAAACAAACAAACAAAACAAAAAAAAAAAAAAATCAGAAGTGGACTTCTGCCCTCTAGGGTTCTCCCATTGTGCTGTAAGCCTGTATTTAAGACCTCCTCCCTACTTCAAAAAAAAAGAAAAGAAAAGAAAAAGAAGAGGGGGTCAAGATCATGAAGGGGAAACCCACAGAGACAGCTGACTGGTGCTAGTTGGAGCTCACTGACTCTGGACTGACAGCTTGGGAACCTGGATGGGACCAAACTAGGTCTGCTGAATGTGGGTGACCGTTATGTGGCTTGATCTGTTTGTGGGACCCTGACAGGAGGACCAGGACTTGTCCCAGGTGCATGAACTGGCTTTTTGGAGCCCATTCCCTGTGGTGGGATACCTTGTTCAGCCTTCATACAATGGGGAGGGGCTAGGGTCTCCTTCAACTTGGTATGCCAGACTTTGTTGACTACCATAGGAGGCCTACCCTGAGGAGTGGATGGGGGTAGAGTGGGAGGGAGGTTAGAGGTGGAGAAGGGGAGGAGGAACTGGGTTTGGTATGTAAAATGAAAAAAATTTAATAAATAAATATATTTTTAAAAAAAGAGTTAAATAAAGTCATCCTACCTAGCTGTGGATCTCCTCTTCTGACTCTGTACAGAGAAAACTGCCCTTAAGAGCCTTTGTAACAAATGTTACTACAATAAAGGAGATCTCAGAATTTAAAAAAAAAAAAAGAAATTTCATTAAGTACATTTTAGAAAGATTAAAGACAGCAGCTAAAGATTTCCTTTGTCACCCAGTCACACATGGTATTAGGTAGAACCCAGTTGCTGAAGACAGTTCAAAAGGTGTTTAGAAGAAAAAACTGATTGGGACAAGAACTTCTGCACAAACTGAAAGCCACCTACATCTTCTCTGATCATGAGACACAGACTACAGATACACTGAAAAAAATTGGTATCAGAGAATATCTCCTAGCTGAAAGTTCTGTCTCCAATCAAAAGATCAACAATAACAAATGACCCTGGAAACAAACAGGGAAAATGAAGCTCACATTGCCTGGCTTGATGAGACAGGCGTCCTGGTGCCCTGCCAGTCACCCTGGAATATGCCTCTCCTGCCTGGGAAGAATCCCAGAACCTCTAATTCTCATGAGTCTGGTTCTTCCAGAGAAACAGGTGTGCACTGTCTGGACATGAAAGATGCATTTTTAGCCTCCCATTGGCAGTGTGGATTCAACCCTCTTTGCTTTTAAATGGACAGATCCTGCGGGGGGTTATAATGGGCAACACAGTTGGACCAGGTTCCCCAGGAGTTAGAGACATTAAATGTAGAAATCCTGCCCTTCCTCCAGATGTCCTAAGAAAACAAATTGTAAAGGGCCCACTGAGGAACAACTACAAGGGTTACAGTCTTGGGCTAACAACCTGTGGGCTAAGAAAGTCTCCATGTGTAGAGGCCTACCCATCCTAACTACCAGCAGAGGGGAGGAAAAGAGTCCTGACTAGAATGGCATTGCTGCCCTCCTTCAGATCCAACTCAAAGACTAAAAGACATCTTCAAGAGTCCCTGGGTGCAGCTGGATATTGATGCCTCTGGAACCAGACTTTCCAGACTGTCAAGGCCTTTATACACCAGCACAAAGGGGGTGCTGAGCCCATAATGAGGACCTAGACTGAACAAAAGCCATTTAAGACTTTAAAAAGAGCTATGATTTCCACTCCAGCCACAGAATTTCAAGATGTCTCAAAACTTCTCCCATGTTTTTCCATGAAACACAAGAGAAAAGGGGCTTTAACTCAAATTTGGGGCCATAGAAATGTCCTGTGATGTGCCTGTCTAAATGATAGGACCCTGTAGCTACAGGTTGGTCCATCTGTCTGACAAAAATCAAGGCTAATGCTAGTTTCATGAAACAAAACACACAAGTTAAGTTTATATCAAGATCTTATACTCACAGCACAGCATGACATGGTTGCAGCTACCCTCTTCTGTGTTGACAAAGGTGCTCATCCATGTCTGTCAAGAGATGAAAGATGAAACCAGGTACATGGGAGCTATAGCAGTTCCATTAACTGAAAAAATTAGACCCACATTGGGTACCTCAGCCCAGAGAGCAGAACTGATAGATCTGTTCTAGGGTCTGAGGTGGGGAAAAGGAAATTCCTCCACCATACACATGAACAGTCAGAATGCTTTTACTATTGCGTATGTTCACAGCATGATCTATAGAGAAAGAGGGCTTTTCACCACATGCAGAAAGGACTTTAAAAAAATCTTGGCTTTCCCAGAAGTATTTAGCTTCCCCTATAGATTGATGTCCTCCACTGCTGGGCTACTGTCCAAGCTGCCAACAAACCAGTGGGGCTACTTAATATTCTGAAATGGGGGGGGGGGGTGGGAAATGACATTCTGGTGACATAACATGACCCTTTACTGCCTGACACTCCATGGTAAAATAAAATGAACAGTTCAAAACCACAGGATGATGGAGGACACCAGCAGGAAGGATCATTCTCCCCAAAACAACTGACTGGACTGTTGGTAACTAACCTCAAAGGCTACTCATGAGGGGTTCACCAGACTTTCAGAGTTGAATCACAACAAGGTATATTATACCTAGACAGTACAGCCTAGCAAGGGATGCCTGAGTCAGATGCCAGGTTTGTGCTCAAGTGAATCCAAAACAGAGAGTCCTGACCCAGCAAAGAAGACAAATGACAGAAGAAGATGCCCAAGAACTCTGGAAAAATGACTTCACCAAGATCTGTTCTGCCCAGGAAGGATAACAGTACTTGCTAGTTTTGATAGATACACCTTCCTGGTCAGTAAAAGTGTTTCCCCAACCAGACCATAACAACTCAAAGTAGCAGCTTGAAAAGCTCCTTCAGGAACTGGTCTCATGACTTGGGCTCCCCCTAGAATGGGGTCCAACAATGGCCTGGCTTTCATAGACAAAAATCTCTCAATAAACAGCCAAAGCTTCATATATAGACTGCAAACTTCATTGTTCATACAGATCTCAGAGTTCCAGCCAGATAAAGAAATAAATAGGACATGAATTTTAGAAAGAAAGAAAGAAAGAAAACTCTCAAAAGAGTCTACCAAAGAATGGATAGATCTCCTTCCTTTGCTTTGATTCTGACAACTGCAACCCACATAAGGAAGGATTTTATCCACCCCCCTTTGAGATTAAGTTTGAAACCCTACCCACCCTTACCTCCCACCTCAACTGCTTCCTAGGCTCAGAAACCAACTGTTCGCAAACAGTCTAACCATTAATTTCTCAGGTCATTACAGGCACTGCAGTCCTCCATAAAGGCTATTCACTGGACTAGCCAAGACACCCAGCTGACCTCCAACTCCACCACCAGTGGATCCTTTTTCCAGTCCAGTGATACTGTCTGGGTCAAGCAAGTAGACAAAGAAACACTGGAACTAACCTGGGCTAGAGCCCTGGGTTCGATCCTCAGCTAAAAAAAGAGAAAAAGAAAAAAGACAAAAATAAAAAGAACTAACCTGGAAAGACACAAAAAGGTGATTCTCTCCACTAATATGGCAGTGAAGAAAGCTGGCATTACACCATGGATCCACCACACCCAGGTCAAGAAAGCAGAAGCCCCAGATGCTGCCACGTGGACTCTCTCTGGACGATGGACCCTTTAAAATTCCATTTCATGGATCCCAAAGCCGTTCTCCTCCCCATCCCTCTCCCTCCTCTGGAGTCTCACTTTTGTGTGAATGCAGGGTCATCTGCAGCACCCAGGGCCTTAGGCCTGGACCTGGGAATTAAGAAGGACAGATGCAGGGAAGGTGTTACCTATCTAAGTACAGAGCTGGAACCCATATTCATTTGACCTCTGCTCACTGATGCCCATGACAAATGTCTAGAGAAAGGAAAGATGTTGGGGTTTATCTATTGAGAAAGAAATGCAGTTTCCAATTCTATGCATACCCCATGGTTAGGCCCTCTGGTTGCCAGAAACAAGGGGTTTCCATTACAAAACTGGGTTTGTGAAACTGAGGCTTAGAAAACATCAGTAAAAAGATTCTGGCCTATGGAATAGAACATCAGAGCCTATGCCAGGAATAAATAATGTCTAATCCATCAAACTGCATAGGAATAGGAAGTCTCTAAATGTACTAACCCTTGCCAGGCTGTGGTGACACACACATTTAATGACAACACTAGGGAGGCAGAGACAGGCAGATAGACAGTCACAGACAAATATACTTTAAAAATAATAATAAAGTTTTTAAAGAAAGAGTAGCCAGGCGGTGTTTGCACCCAGCTTTAATCCCAGCACTCGGGAGGCAGAGCCCTGTGGATCTCTGTGAGTTTCAGGCCAGCCTGGTCTACAAAGTGAGATCCAGGATAGACTCCAAAGCTACACAGAGAAACCTCATCTTGAAAACAAACTATCAAATAAATAAACAAAAGTAAATGCACTAACCTTGCTTTTAGACTACTTCTGCATTTGGCTAGCAGTTCTTGTTAACTGAAATTTGTCAACCCAGAACATGGTTTTTGTGCTTAAAAGCTTATCCTGAAAAAGGCTCAAGGCTACACTGGAATCCAAAACACCCAGTGTACTTGCAGGCAGATAATAAAGACTTTCTATTGGCTTAAACCCACATCTAACCAGCCTTCTATGGTGAATACCCCAAAACAGGCACCTCACAGAACTTTCTCCATAAGTGACCACATACTCAGACACAAAGTAAGTCTCAACAGATACAAGAAAATTGAAATAACTCCCTGCATGCTATCAGACCACCACAGATTAAAGCAGGTTATTAACAGCAGAAGCACCAGAGACCTTACAAACTGGTTAAATCTCAACACATCTCTAAGGATTAAAAATAAAGAAATTACAGACTTTCTAGAGATAACCTTGCCACAGACTAAATGTTTTTTGTTTTTTGTTTTTTTTTTTTTTTTCAAGAAATCAGTCCATGGAGCTAGAGAGATGGCTCAGTGGTTAAGAGCACTGGCAGCTCTTCCAGAGGTCCTGAGTTCCATTCTGGTGCCCTTGTTCTGAAAACACACAAACTTTTAAAGGTAACATACATATCTGCATTAACACAAGCATGGACTGTGCACTGTCCACTTGCCAGCCCAAAATGACTTTTTGTTTTATGTTGGAGCATGTAAAATATGTCATCTGTCTTATAGTTGTTCTAGGTTTATTTTTATGTCTGTAAACACGATTTTCAGAGGGGCTCAACCAGTCAAAGCTGATCTCCATCAATCTTGAATATTACTACAGCTTTTTGTTTCCCATGGAAACAAAGCACAACCTCTTCCCCAAGAAAATACATTTTCTGACTTCCATTTTAAAGCTAAGCCATTCCTAAAGTATCTGGGCTGGTTTAATTCAGCAGCCCCTCTTACAATCCCAAATCTTTCAGCAGCAGTCATTCGCTCATCAGCATTCAAAAAGTTCAAAAACAACATACTAGCATACATGCCCCAGATTCCTTGTTTATTTTTTCTTTTCTTTTCTTTCTTTTTTAATATATATATGTGTATGTGTGTGTGTGTGTGTGTGTGTGTGTGTGTGTGTGTGTGTGTGTTTGGTTTTTCCAGACATGGACTCTCTGTGTAGCTTTTGAGTCTGTAAAGGATCTTGGTTTGTACCCCAGGCTGGCCTCAAACTAACAAAGCTCCGACTGGCTCTGCCTCCAGAGATTTTTTGGTTTTTCAAGACAGGGTTTCTCTGTATAGATTCGCACCTTTAATGGAACTCATTGGTAGCCAAAGCTGGCCTCAAACTCACAAAGATCGCCCTGGCTTTGCCTCCCAGGTGCTGGTATTAAAGGCATGTGCCACCACCTGGCTTTCCTTGTGTATTTTTTATCTTTGTGTGGTTTATTCTTTTTTATATTACTTTACTCTTTCTTTAAAATATTTATTATATTTTAAACTATTTTTATCTATGACTGTCCATATACTTTTCATTTCTTTCTTAAGCCTGCACCCATTTTTTTGGTTGTTTGAGACAGACTTTCTCTGTGTAGCTTTGCGCCTTTCCTGGAACTCACTCTGTAGCTGAGTCTGGCCTTGAACTCACAGAGATCCTTCTGTCTCTGCCTCCCTAGTGCTGGTATTAAAGGTGTGCACCACCACCACCCACCTCCTACATACATTATTTTTGTGCCAAAGCTGAGGACTAAACCCAGAGCCTTGTGCTTGCTAGGCAAGCACTCTACCAGTGAGCGAAATCCCCAACCCCCCAAGGCACATTTTTAAAGACACTGTAACCAGTTTAAAGGTTCTCTCTTTTTTTTTTTTCCATCTGGACCTGTGTTTATTGCATTTCCACCCTTTTCTGACCACATGAGTCAACTTTAACCAGCTAAGTGATAGTTAGGATCTCCACATGGGCTCTGGCACCTGGCCCCTCTCCCTATAAGGAAATTGGTTGCAACTCTGTGGTTTGTCCTGGGTTTTGGCACCAACAATGTAAGTAAATTTGTTGCAACAACTCTAGGGAAAGGTGTCCTGACTACCTGGGGAGACAGGCAACACCTTGAGCTGCTTAGGACAGCTCTGATGGCTGAACTGCAAGGAGACAGTTCAGCCATGCAGGGCGACGAGGTATCCCAGACACCAGCAGCTTCTCAGAACAGCTCTGCCCTGAAGGTGTTCCTGACACCCAGAGCTATTTAGCATAGCTCTGAAACTAGAAATGCTAAGAAGCAACTCAACCCTGGAAGGGAAATTTTTCTGACTTCTCAGGAAAGTCAGGCCTGGAACTGCTTCAGCGGGAAAGGGTCTTCTGACTGTTTGGGAAAGTCAAGGCATACCTGGTGTGACTGGTGGTAGGCTTCAAGCAGGATATAGCAATCCTTTGCTCAGCTCCCACTAAGGGGCTTCCTAGCAGAGCACTGCTTCTCTGGCCTAAGATGCTGCTTCTTTTGCTTCACTCTGCAAAAAATGGAATTCCCTGCAGAAATGTAGTAATCTCTGGTTCCCAAGAAAAGTGTTACTTTTTCAGCTCTCTCTTGCTCTGTCCACTGAGTGATGTCTCAGCAAGGATCTTCTCTATGCCAGTGAATGAAGATCTTCATACCCAAAACTCTTTTAAGAGAGTTATTTCTTTGGGAAGGAGGAGTCCAGGAGTGTAGCTACCTCTACCAAGGTGGAGAGATCAGCCTACTATTAACTGACAAGGCAAGGTGGTTTTCACAGGAGCTCTGTGTATCCCTCTTCAGCCTAAGTATTGGCCATTCAGATTTTTATTAGACCACTCAGGTGCCTTAGGCAGGCAAAGTGAAACAGTATCACATCTCTTCATAATTAAACAGATACAGGATAAACAAATGTAACACATCCTTACATCATTAAACAAATGCAGCAGAAACAAATATAACACCTTCACATAAGATAATATTCTGCATCATAAACAAATGTAACAAATCTTTATCCAGTAAACATAATACTCCACAGCACATTACTATTTCATTTAGCCTTACTTGATTCCCCAGGACATGTAGAGAATACAGAGATAATATAACAAATTACTACATAACCTATCTTCCTGACTCTTCCCTTGCTGTGAGGCACTATGACCAAGGCAACTTTTTGTTTGTTTGTTTTTGTTTTTGTTTTTCTACACAGTGTTTGTCTATGTAACAGTCCTGGCTGTCCTAGAAACTCACTCTGTAGACCAGGCAGGCCTCAAACTCACAGATCTGCCTGCCTCTGCATCTCAGGTGCTGGCATTAAAAGCATGCAACACTACTGTTAGTTATTTGGCGGCACTCTTACCCTGGGAGAAAACGTCCAGAAACACGACAAATCCACTAACAAGAGTTTTTTTATTAAAATAGGAAAGAAACAGACAGACATGAACAGGCCTGTGTAAACACACATGGTCAAGGGAAAGAGTGACGCCAGGGAACATGCCACTAGGGATACATGCTTACATACACACATGGACCTATGTGGCTACTTCCCACAGGTGCAGCGATCACATGGCTGTGCCACTTGCTTTACGCAACCATGGAAAACCACAGGGTCCTAGTCACACCGAGACGTTTTAACCCAGAAATGGCTATTTTGACCCAGAAATAACCAGGCAGAAGTGTCTAGGTCCACCAGGCATGCCCAACCATGGGGGCATGTTGTGAATTCATATCAACTACCACTGATTTAAACATTTTAACAAATTAAACCCAAAAGACTTCAGTCCAGCAAACATGGAGAGTCACAAATCTGTCTGATCACAGCCCAGAACAACTCAATTGGGAGGAAATGGGGCCAAGCAACATCTTGTGTTTGGGGACTGAGAGAAGGTGAAAGACCTGGATGACAACAACTGACTTCAATGGTTACAGTCAGTTGGTGACACACGTGGATGGACTCAGCTGTCTCTGCTTGGGGTCATGGAATGCTTCCTCTGTTCCCTAGCTGCATGGGGCCTACCTGCCATCTCCTTCTATATACATGCAAACCTAATTAAAGAGTCTTTTTAAGGAAAGGGTGTAACAGAGCACATTCAACCATGGAGAGTTGGGGATCCCACTGGGAACTGTGCCTGATGGAGGATGGGTTTCTTTGGCAGAAAGCAGGGCTAACCTTGAGTAGAAAACAACCATGTGTCTACTATATCAATATTATATTATGACAATGTGGAATTTGAGCTACAGATACAGCAAAAGTCCAATTAAAGTCTAACAATTTATGCTAAAAACTAAATTGCATGAGAAACAAAAATGTCATCATGAATGAAAAATTGATCAACACATCACTGAATAACTAGTACACACAGTGACACCATCTGACTTCAAACTTTGAATGAAACTGCAATGAAGTCTGTATTGAGCTGGGTGATGGTTGTGACACACGCCTTTATACAAAGCACTTGGTTGTTTGAGGCCAGCCTGGTCTACAGAGTGAGTTCCAGCACAGCCAGGACTACAAAGAGAAAACCTACCTCGGGGTGGGGGGCAGGGACCACTGTACTGTCTGGGAAAGAACAAAGAGATCAACAGAACTTGAGAGCAAACTTAGAAATAAAAAACACAATAACTATAGAGTCAATTTTGCCACATGAGGCCAGGAATCACAGGAAGTCTGGCCTTAATGACACAAGTAAATAAATCACCCTGGCATCTACAAGCAAATATGTTAATGACACAGACATTATGCCCTGCACAGAATTAACTGCAGACAGATCCTACACCTGAATGTTCAGTGCCAAGTGCACAACTTTTAGAAGACACTAGAGTGACCAGGGCTCTGCAAGTTAGCAAATCTGTCTTCCCTGGTCAGAGTTTTTACTGAAAAAAATGAAAAAATGATCACCATGCCTTGCATGTTCACTAGGCTATTTCTGCACAAAGGCTCACACTCCCCCATGCTCTGTGCAGGCACAAAACACAGCTCTAAATCACTGAGAGTTCCCACTTCTGCCTGGGAGCTGCAGGGACCTGAGGGGACCAAAGGGAATCACTCCAGATACCATGTCCTGAAGCCATGTCCACAGCCCTGGGGGGACCCCATACTGGCTCCCACAGCTTGGCTCCTCACTCACCATGGTGGAATCCGTGCTTACCTGCTCTCCTCTTGGCTCCCAGCAGCCAGTCACAGCCCAGGACACTGAACAGGAGATCCACCTTTAACCACTGGGCATACCGGAAGTGTCCTCCCCTGCAGTGGGTAGCCATTCCAGCCTTGGCCTGGAAGTTCCTACCCCTTTTGAGGCTTTGAATAGTCATGCCTACAAGGTGGGGCTGAGAGAGGATGCTGAAGACCCAGGATCCAAAGAAGAGGCTTCTCTTGGTGCCCGGATCCTGGATACTGGAGGTAGACCAAGCAGAGTTCCCCAGAGAAAACCGCCGGACTGCGCCCTACCTTTACCAGACCCTACAACCTACCTATTCCTTCATTTGTAATTTATGCCACAAAATAAACCTCCCTTTTAACTACATGGAATGGCCTTAATAATTTCACCAATATTCTCCATTCTGACTGAGAGAATATCTGGAGGTCCTGACTGGCTACTGACCACTAAGCAATCTAAAGAGCTCCCTTAGGGACAGTGCTGTGAAGTCAGGGAGCCCAATGATTGGTAGCCCTGGCTTCCACCCCAGGCACAGAACTTCCCCAGACCTGAGAGATTGTCATTGCAGCAGAACTTGGGGATGGACTGCAAAGTCTTCCCTGAACTATTCCTGCACTCAGTAGGACTCTATTCTGGGGAAATGGGTTTTGCTATGAAAAAAAGGACAAAGGAAACCTGCCACTTTCTGGGCTAGCAATACCTCAGGCATACTGTAGAAAACATGCTATGATTTTCATTTTTGTAAAAAGAATGTTAGATTTTTTAAAAAGCTATAATACTAATAAGCACTCTCTTAAACTGTTATCCTGTAGGAAAGGCCCTCCAATGTAAATACAGGGTTTAGAGGAGTAAAACCTGCAGAATCAGAGTGAGCTTTTTACTTATATCTACATTTACAGTGAGAATCAATACTTTGATGACTAAATTATATATATATATATATATATATATATATATATATATATATATATATATATATGTTATTGCCCATTTGACATAGGAGTCTACTGTGGTGAGATTGTGCCCCTCAATATATTGTGCACCCTAATAAACTTATCTGGGGTCAGAAAACACAACAGCCACTAGATAGACATAGAGGCCAGAAAATGATAGCACACACCCCTTTAATCCTAGCATTCCAGAGGCAGAGATCCATCCAGATCTCTGTGAGTTCAAAGCCACAACAGAAAGAGCCAGGCATGGTGACACAGGCCTTTAATCCCAGGAAGTGATGGCAGGAAGCAGAAAGGTATATAAGGCATGAGGACCAGGAATAGAGTCTCTTTTAAGCTTTTAGCTTTCAGCAGCAGTTCAGCTGAGGTCCATTCGAGTGAGGTATCAGAAGCTTTCAGTAAGAGGAGACAAGATCAGCTAAGGAATTGGCAAGGTGAGGTTGGATGTGGCTTGCTCTGTATCTCTGATCTATCAGCATTCACCCCAATACTTACTTAGCACAGGCTTTGTTTTTATTGATAAGACCTTTAAAGATTCATGTTACACCAGGCAGTGGTGGCACACGCCTGTAATCCCAGCACTTGGGAGGCAGAGGCAGGTGGATTTCTGTGAGTTTGAGGCCAGCCTGGTCTACAGAGCTAGTCCAGGACAGGCTCCAAAGCTATAGAGAAACCCTATCTCGAAAAATAAAAAATTAAAAAAAGAAGAATAAGAATAAGAATAATAATAAGAAGAAGATTCATGTTACAGTCTACAGATTTGTTTTCTCTTACTTCTGCATCATTAGTGAAAATAAGTAAAGCAAATTGAGGATACTTCCTTTTACATCATGTTTCTATTGTTCCATTTCCTTTATCAGGGTCTCTCTCGGCAGCCCTGGCTGGAGAGGAACTCACCATGCAGACAAGACTTGCTGAAAAATCATAGATCAGTTTGCCTCTGCTGTAGAGTTCTAAGATTAAGAGCCTGAACCACCTTGCCTGATTTCTAGTAATTCCTCACAGTTACTAATGAAATAAACAGAAGCTCGGATGGCACACAATTGTACTATGAACTGAGGACACTGTTTCAGGGAGACCACTGTGAGATGGAGGCAAGCATGGGTTATACATGAGCAAATGGCAAATATGTGGGGCCCCTTACACACAATTTGGACCCTTAGTGTTGGTCTTTGTCCTAGAGGGCACATGGGACTATGAAAGCCTGGCCTTTGCCCATGTTTTCACAGTCCACTTTTGGACACCCAGTCTGGAACCTGTGACGGTGCTGAAGCAGCAGCCAGCAGCAGTGGCGATGGCATGAAGAATCCCTGTCCAGCTGCTTTACTGCTGTGCTCCACTGCTCTGTGGAGGAATTTCATCCTGTGTCCTGCCTGCATGCCTTCCTCTGAGGATTCTTTAAAGACACACTAATGTTTACTTGGCAGGTTCAGTCTAGCTCACTGTATGATTTGTGGCTCTGGTGATCTACTTTCCCGGGGCTAATCATTTTTACCTGACCTTGTAAAAGAGCAGGTGGAGTCACATGCTAATGTCATTATGGAATGTATGGGATGTTTCAGGCACAGAGGTCCTTTTACGCGGAGAAGCACTAACAGAACCAGGAAGTTAATCGTACATGGGTGTTTGCTCATTGGAGGAGATACAAATCAATTACTAAATTCCATCCAGAAGACTGAGAGTGGATTTTGTTAATGGCCTGGTGACCTGTTTGCTATCTGTGGAGCAGACCTCACCAATGTTCTGCAGAAGGATTATCCCAGAGTCTTCCCCCTAGTCCCCTAAGCATTTGAGGGGAGACGTCACATGGACCCTATGGCCTGTGACCTCTGCAGAGATCACACTGGACTCAAGGCCTTTTTGCTATGGAACCCACACTCATGGTCACATGTACTTTGTAAAGGAGTCTCAATGTCATCACACCTTAGCTTTATTGTGCACCTGGAATTGGACTGATTGTTGCCTAGAAACCTTTTCCCAATATGCACTGTTTTAAATATGGTGACAGTGATCTACCTGGTAAAAGTCTTCCTGAAGTCTGATCCAGGTTGACAAAGTCAGTCTGCACTGGGTTTTCACCCTCATCATCAGGGACCCCGACAAGTGGTCCCCATGTGGGGCACATGATCCATAGGGAAGGTAAAGAAGAGTTCATCATAAATAGAAATAATGATAGGGGGTCATGACCTTAAAGTGATAGAGTGGGACTAAATATGGGCTCTTCTCAGTTATATGAGACAAAGTATTTTGAACAATTATTGAAATATTTGTTAAGTTCCAGAGGAACAAAATATTCAGAGCTACAGGTCTACAAACTTTAGAACACACAGGACCTTAAGCAATGACAGACCCTGAAAAAGGAGATCATAAAGAAGCATGGACCACATGTGGATCACTGCTGCTTGACTGAGTTCCAGCTTTCAACATTGTGGATCACAATTCTCCACTAACTCTTTACCTTCAAGTTTAATAATTCTCACTGTGTATAATGGGAGTTCCCTTATGCCTTTTCCTTTGGGAAATTCTGGGTGGGATTCATTGGAGAATGAAGGTGTATACAATGGGAGCATCTTTACACAAAATAATTCTTTGGAAAAAAATTCCAACCACTGTGAAACCATGTACCATGATAACTCTGCCTACTCCTAAACAGGTTCACACAAGCAGCTAGAAAAGTTAGACAAGGAACATATGCTATGGATATCGCTCTGTGTAAATAAAGTTCTGATTGGCCAGTGGCCAGGCAGGAAGTATAGGTGGGACAAAGAGAATTCGGGGAAGTAGAAGGCTGGGGAGACACCGCCAGCTGCCGCCATGAAAAGCAACATGTAAAGACACTGGTAAGCTACAAGCCATGTGGCAAAGTATAGACTAACAGAAATGGGTTAATTTAAGATAGAAGAAGTAGATAACAAGAAGCCTGCCTTGGCCATACAGTTTCTAAACAATGTAAGTTTCTGTGTGCTTTCTTGGTTGGGTCTGAGCGACTGTGGGACTGGTGGGTAAGAGAGATTTGTCCTGACTGGGCCAGGCAGGAAAACTCTAACTACAAACATATGCTTGATAAATAAGGTTTATTTGACAAATAAGGTTTAAAAAATAATGTACTTTTGATAAAGATTTATAATTTCCTAAGGTCTATTCAGTTCAAAGTAATATTTGTCTAACTCTGTCTTTGCTAACTTTAAAAATTGGCTATTTAGATGAACTAAGCTATATACTATAATAGAGGGTCTGGTTCCCAGAAAAGTCCTTTTCCTAAGATCAGCCATTTAAACAAAAGCTGACATTTCACAAGGGCTTGGAGAAAGTTCCTGCTTGCTGTAAAGGAAGCCATTCTCCTTATCTCTGGGAAGAAGAACTAGCTGCCCTTCCCCTAACACATGACTGTGGTGTCTATTAACCTCATGGTCCATGATAGCTCCCTCAGTCCCTGCTCACAGACCACAACCCAGCCCATAATCCCCCTTCCTCCCATTCCCATTTACTCCTTAGTGCAATTGTAGAGTATGAAAGTGTAGCCTTCTTTAATAAAGCAGCAGGTATTAAGATTCACCATCAGATCCTGTCAGCCTCCTGCCCTCACCAACTCCACACCTCCAGTTTTGGACCTGAAGCTCAACAAAGCTGGACTCTGCAAACAAAATCCCAAAGAGTTTTTTATGAAGGGGAGAGATAGCATTTTCTGATGGACACATCTTGGCCATGAAGACAGAATGGTGTCCAGACCTTTAGACTTCCAGGCCAGACAAGAACAGACTTGTTTTTCTCAGTCTGACTGAACCTCAGATCCCTTCTGATCCTTTAGTTAATGCTTCAATGAATGCTTAATTTCATGGTATATGGACTAATGGAGCAAATTTCATAATTTTGAACTCTATCATTGGGTGTGCTTGAATGAGAAAAAGAATGAAAAGAAAAGGACATGACTGCTCCTAAATATGGTGGGGGGAAAGTTTATTGTAGATGTGTGGGAGAGCAAGTCACAGGCAGGGATATCTGAGGGAGTCCAGAGTGGACAAGACCAGACTGAGCTGGGTCATGTGGAGAGAGTGGGAAGGGAAGGGAAGGGAAGAGATGGGAACCAGGTGGAACAGTCAGGAGGCCAAAGATACAAAAGGAGCAGGATTTATTAAATATTGCACTGTACTCTTGTTTATTGCCATAACTGAGTTTTGGGTCCAGAAGGTCAAACACTCTCCTGAGCCCATCTGCCACATTCCTGCCATCACCCCATGTTCCACACTGGTTGTTTCCCTTTCACAGTGAGCTCACACTCCCTGGAGGAGACCTGTGATGTAGGTGACATGTCAGAAGTTGTAACATGTGAAGTGTTGCAGAGTAATGGGAATCACAGGGAGAGTGTAGGGAGTCATGGTGTGATGGGGCTGACTGAGCACCACTGGTAAGGTCCCAGGCTGATCTGCCAGTGCAGGAGTCCTGCTCATCATCCTGTAGGCTGGGGAAGGTGATCCCAATGGCTTTATCTTGCAGAGGTGAATGATGGAGACTGAATGGCAGAGCTGTCTCCTCAACAGCACTGAGCTTGCATCAGCTACATCTATAGCAAACACAAGCACACACCTCTGCACCTAAATCAAAACCCAAACTTCAGTGGTCATAGATGGCTGAAGCAGGGACATGTCCCTGAGGCACCTGACCTAGGCTGGATCTAGCGAGTTATCCCTCTCTGTACAGAGACAATTTTCTCAATGTCCCATCACCTAACCATGCTCAATAGAGCCTTTAGTAAACAGATTCTCTGCAGCAAGACTGTCATTTGGCCTCTCAGTGCTGTTGCTGCCTCCTCCTCCTTAGAGCTGGCCAGGATAGCCGGCTGCACCTGCAAAGCCTCCTTTAGCATAAAGGCTTCTTTGGAAGTTCTGTAATCTGGAGGGGGGAGTGGATTTCATGAGCGGCCACCCTGTTCCAGCAGACCTCATGACTGGAACTTGGTACAGGCTACCAGATTCAGGACAGGAGCTGACCCAACTCAGAACTTGTGTTTGAATACCCCAGGTGCTGAAAATGTTCCTCATTTAAATGTTTGGGAAGGAAAAAATTCAAACAATTATTTGGTTACCCTTGAAGGGATTCCAGATCATGTTTTGATGTTCATCAAATCTTGGCATCTAGATTGGCCTCTGCAGAGGGGGAAATATTCAGCTTCTAGAGATTTGAACTTGATCTCAGGTAAAACATATTACAAAAGAAGTGGATATATAGGGCCAGAGTGACAAATAGGAAACCTAAAGCAATATATGGACAATACAGCCATGAATTTATGGGGATGTGATCTGTAACCACAATTAAAAACACAGATTATCTTTTAATGACTCAAGGCCCTGAGTACTCACAGCACAAATGAACCAGGCACTGTCTGAACTTCAGGTCAGCAAATACTGTCTAGTTGGCCCTAGATAGAATGCCACAATACCTCCCGTCTTTAGGGTCTTCATTGGCAAACCTTGGGGAATTTTCACACAATGAAAACACAGAAAATGATATAACTGAGGGCCAGTGAGAAGATTCTGGTGGTAAAGAACTTGCTGCCAAGCCTGTTTTTCTATCTGAGATCCACCCCTGGGAACAATATGACTGAAGGAGAAAATGGATTCAGGTAAGTTGTTCTCTGATTCCCACACATGCATGCCCTCACCCCTACATTAATAAATACATGCAATCTTAAAAACTTTATAAGAGTACACATGGGATACATGTATTCAAATCCTGCTACTGGTCCATTTATTGTCTTTCTCCTTTGTTGAGTGACTTCACCTCCCTATGCCTATTATTCAGACAGATGTGTGTGTGCCACACTTGTTACCATTGTTACAATAACCAATTGGAACAATACCCAGAGTTGCTCTAGCCACACTGGTCTTCCTTCTCTGGTTCAGTTTCCCATGTGAGAAGTGGAAGGGTTCTGCAATATTTTGCCACCTGGGATGTTCCTCAGGTTTGTGTAATCTCAGTTTACTGTGCTCCACCAGGGAGCAAGAAGGAACCCTCTTTTTCATCAGTCTCCTTGTCCTTGTCCAGGAACTCCTGGGCACAGCTCTGGTCCTGGCATGCTAACTCATCCTCAAGATGAGGCCTCTGAAGCTGCAACTAAGCCATGACCATGGTCATGTATATCTCTCTCTTCATAAACAATGCCTCCCACTGCATTTGTGGCCCTAGCCCGCATGAGAATCTCAGGACATTTTGACCCACAAGAGGACTGAATCCTGGGCCTCTTCCCATCCTTCCATGCTGAACTGGTGGCATTCCATTTCAACCAAGGTTCTGCATTGTAACCAATCCTAGGAACATTTTGATCTTGTCATGCACCTCTAGCTACTACCTGTGAGCCCCCAGACACATAGTTAGGCCACTCTGTGCTTTGGCTTGCTCACTCCCTAGTCCAGCCTAGGCAACTAAGATAGACTCCATCTCAAAACACACACACACACACACACACACACACACACACACACACACACACACACACACTTAAGTTTGTGTTTGCAGTTTTGGTTTGATTTTGGTACCTGGTGTGGGTTGCACGGTGACCATTGCTGTTTGACAAAGTTCCGGCATTTGCATATTGCCGATTGTAATTATCCAGAATCATTGTTATTTCAATTTTAATAATTCTGACTACATGTTATGAAGTTTCCTTATGCCTTTTACTGAGGGAAATTTTTTTTCTTTCTTTTTTTTTTTTTTTTTTTTTTTTTTTTTGCTGGTTACTCTGGAGGATGGGAACATATACATAGACAAGGCAGTCTCTTTAAACAAAATTCTTGGAAGAAATCCCCACCACCATGGAACCACACAATGAGATTACTGTGTCTACTCCCACACTAGAAGCCCCATTGTGTTCCCTGATTACACCAAAAATAGAGAATGTAATTATTTACTTACTGGATAGACCTAGTTACAAGGATGAAAGCATCTATGAAAGGAAACAATGGGCTCACCTCCAGAAAGGCATTAAGATACTTGCTGAATTTATCACTTTTTGACTCAGGAAAAATGTGGTAATGAGGTTGGTGGCTGCTTTTATCCTGAAATCATTAAGTCTGCTTTTAACCTGCTTGTGTCTAAACTAAGATTCAGTTATTGAGCATAAAATGTGGAGTCGTTTTTCAATAAAGCAGCAGCTATACTGATTCAAGCTCAGATCATGGCATTCTCCTTCCTCTACTAATGCCTGATCTCTTCTTTGGGACCTGAACCCCTATGGAACTGGGCTCTAGCAAGTATCTCTTGTAGAAAACAGAGTTCAGTTTCCAGAACCCACATGGCAGCTCACATCAGCTCACATCTGATATTACCACATTGATTACATCCATATGGTACAGTCCAGTATGAATTCTTTCATGACTGTGAAGATTACTCTTGTTTGCAAATGCTTTACCACATTGGTCACATTTATAAGGTTTCTCTCCAGTATGAATTCTTTTATGACTTTGAAGGCTACTCTTTTGTGCAAAGGCTTTCCCACATTGTTCACATTTATATGGTTTTTCTCCAGTATGAATTCTTTCATGACTTTGAAGACTACCCTTCTGTGCAAAGGCTTTACCACAATTCTCACATTTATATGGTTTTTCTCCAGTGTGAATTCTTTCATGACTTTGAAGATTACTCTTCTGTGCAAAGGATTTACCACATTGATTACATTCATAGGGTTTCTCTCCAGTATGAATTCTTTCATGGGTAAGAAGATGACGATTCAATGCAAAGGCTTTACCACATTGATTACATTCATAGGGTTTCTGTCCAGTATGAATTTTTTCATGGGTGAGAAGATAGCTCTTTTTTGCAAAGGCTTTGCAACATTGTTTACATTCATAGGGTTTCTCTCCAGTATGGATTCGTTCATGACTTTGAAGTCTGCTCTTATGTATAAAGGCTTTACCACATTGATAACATTCATAGTGTTTCTCTCCAGTGTGAATTCTTTCATGGGTGAGAAGATTTCTCTTCTCTGCAAAGGCTTTATCACAGTGATTACATTCATAGGGTTTTTCTCCAGTATGAATTCTTTCATGACTTTGAAGACTACCCTTCTGTGCAAAGGCTTTACCACAATTCTCACATTTATATGGTTTTTCTCCAGTGTGAATTCTTTCATGACGTTGAAGATGACTCTTCTGTGCAAAGGATTTACCACATTGATTACATTCATAGGGTTTCTCTCCAGTATGAATTCTTTCATGGGTAAGAAGATGACGATTCAATGCAAAGGTTTTACCACATTGATTACATTCATAGGGTTTCTCTCCAGTATGAATTCTTTCATGGGTGAGAAGATAGCTCTTTTTTGCAAAGGCTTTGCCACATTGATTACACTCATAGGGTTTCTCTCCACTATGAATTATTTCATGACTCCAAAGACTATTCTTTCCTGTAAAGGCTTTGACACATTGATTATATATATAGGGTTTCTGTCTTGTATGACTGTGAAGACTTCTCTTCTCTGCAAACACTTTACCACATTGATTATATTCGTATGGCTTCTCTCCAGTATGCATTCTTTCATGTCTGTGAAGATCACTCATCTGTATGAAGGCTTTACTACATAGATTACATTCATAACATTTCTCTCTAGTTCCCATTCTATGTACTTGATGCTCAAGACTGTGACATGCAAAGGCTTTATAACTTTGATTATACTCAAAGGGTTTTCCTCCCGAATGAATTCTTTTGTATACTTCTAAAGAGCAATCAAACCTAAAGGTTTTATCATGTTGATTACATTCGTAGAGAGCCTCTTCATTATTGGTTGTTTGGTGTGCTTGACGATGCCTGTCAAGCCTAAAGCCTTTAGTAGATGACTCACATTTATTATTTTCTCTTCCCACATGAGTTTTTTCACATCTTTGAAGAGAACTTGAAGAATTTAGGGTCTGACCACACTGATTGCATTCATAACATTTTCTTATACTGTGAGCCACAGCACATGTGCACAGTGAACCAGTAGATAGAGATGAATTTCCATATTCCTGGTATTCATAAGGTTTTTCTCCAATGAGAGTTTGTTGATGAATTCCCACTGAAGTTGGAAAACCAGTTAATTGTAAACTTGTATCACAGTCATCATGTCTTCTTATAGTGGGGACTACCACATATCTCCCAGTTGTTCTGAGAGAGACAGAAGTACAATGCTTCTTTCTATATCGCTTATCCTCACATGCATTGTATCCAGAGTGACAGATGACACACCTGGTAAAGGAAGATAACAAATAAAGGGTTTTCACATTGCATTTACATAGTCAAATGTTTTGTGTGTCATACAGATGTGGAATAGGGATTCATGTTTCTACACCAAGACAACTTCTTGGTCTTTCAGAAAGTGCTCCTCTCACTAAACTATGCTAAATGACTCGCCACATATATATAAGCAACACTAGCTTTAATGCCAAAGCTCTGAATATAAAAGGTGTTGGACATACACTAATGCCCTCATCAGTAATATGACAATTGGAAGGCATGATGGTAATTGGATGGAGAGTTCTACAACATGCCTCTCACATGGCTATTATAGAAACTGTGATATCTATTATGGCATTGTTTCCTTGTTTTGTCATTAAAGAAATGCTTTGCAAACACTGATCAGCTACCTGACACTGGTGTACATGGTGTTGTGACAATTTAATAATCATCACAAAGCCATGCCTATTTACACAGTTGCTTTTCATTAAAAGTTATGGGCACACTAACATTTTTTCAAACTGTTTGGAATCTCCTGCTCAGGCAGCCCCATTACAGAAAGCCCAACATCTTTGGCTTCTCCCCCAGTGATGTCTGGGACCATGCCCACCATCTATTTAAGACCCAGACCATACATCTGCCATGGGTGCTCTGGTGATCTATCTCCTGCTTTCCTGAGATCCTCCTGAGAGTGCTCTACATTGCACCTTGTTTACTAAATCTGGATTTATTAAGTCAGTTTGATTTGGCTTATTGCATTGGTGTCATAGGAACCCACCAACCTGGGTTCCAATACTTATCCTTGGTGCACTGGCCAGGGTGAGTAGTCTTCCACAACCATGTGCTGTGGCTGTGGAAGGCCATTCACTCTCTGCCCACTCCACCTCTGACACACTGAATGAGCAGCTCAGTAAGCCTCCCATTCCCAAACCACAATGTCTTAAGTGGTCCAGGACCTCTTGCAACCTCCAGACTGCCTGCTGAGCCACGGTAGTGCCAGGTGACTCCAGCCTGTTTCAGAATAGGACAGTCAATGCCCTTGGAATTCCCCTGTGCCAGAAAGACTTCACCACAGAGTCCACCCCACACACAGCTCCCAGATGCGATTTGTGTACCCACCCTCACAACCACATGCCCAGCAAATGGTTAATGAGTAGGTACTTGCTGAGTCGTTCAGTCCCCCAGAAACTCTGGGGTTTTCTTCTTCAAATGGGGATGTGAACATACTGCCCCGTTCCTCTCTCTCCCCTGTTCCTCTGCATCTTGTTCCCAGTGTGTAGTTAGGAAACACAGTGATTCTAATGCTCCCATTCCTCCCCCTCCTCAGTTCTGTTTCTCTGTCTGCCTGCCTGTCTCCTTCCTGGTTTACACACCAGGATTCTCCCCACAATACCTCCATTCTCTCTGTCCTGTCTGCTCTCACACCCTCAACTACTGCATATATGTCTCCAGCCTGTTTGTCTGTCTGTCTGCTCCCTCCTTCTTTCCTCCATACCACACTGCTGTCATCACCACCACCACCACCACCAACTCCACCAACTGCACCAACTGCTGCAGCTGGGGGGGGGGTCTCTTTCCATACTCCACAACCCTAAATTTACCTCCCCCCTCCACCCTTAATACTGTTGTCCTTAAATATAGTCTGCTACACTTTCCACCCTCCTAAAAATCTCTCTTTCCAAAATTCTCCACTTGCCGCTCTGACTTACTCAACTGGGCAGCATGTGCTGCTACACTGTTTTTCAGTTTCCCTCTGCAGCGCCTGCTCTGGGATCCTGGTATCAGGCTGCCCGACCTGCTGGGAGCCTCATGAAAAAAAATGTTTCTGTTCATGATCCTGTTTACTCTTTATGTGTGGTAGAAAGGTTTGAATGGTGTGGCCACATGTGTGTTTCTGACTAGTTTTGAATGCATGAGTTTAAGCGTCCTGAATGTGCCTTGCTAATTGTTTATATTTTAAAATCTGTATGCTTGTGATTCCAGATTGAAACTGTTCTGGAGAACATCACCAGCCACCATTTTGATTGAGGTTAAAGAAATACTTCACCACCATCTTTTGGTGGACTGGCCCCACCAAAGAGACATGAGCTCTCCAATATAATTTGGGTTAGGATCTATTTCTATTTGATAATTTCTGTCCTGTCTTAAAAACAAGATTTATTAAATAGGATTTAAAACAATGCTGTTTTTGATAATTGATATTGAAAATTTAATTGTTTGAAATGTTAAAACTTGGTTTTGCCTGATATATCTCAGGATCACCACTGAAAACAACAGACTGAATCTTCTGGCTTTTACTAACATTGTTTAGCTGTAACTAATTGAATAAACTGTATATTTAGATTTAACTTACATATGCCCTCAAAGTTAAACCTAAACAACTTTTGTCTAGTTCAGATATACCTAAAAGATTTTGTTACCCCATTTTCAAACACTCTCAGAGATCTGGGAATATGGCATTTAATACAAAGCATCCTGCATCTTCTCCAGGAAGATGGATGGCCACAGAAGATCCTCCACCTGGAGGCTTGTCTCAAATGCAACAAAGCCAGTCACACAGTGAAAAGCTGCTCCACACCTTTACCTGCTGCTGAGATCATGTCCAGACTATGAATAAGTGGCGCAGTGGGGGAACAACTGTGCCACTCTGCCAAGACAGGAAGGCCAATCTCCCCAAATTTCTACTCCACAGAGAATCTGTCAGATCCTCTAGACTTGGCATCTGAACAAGTGCTACCTCTGGGACTTGTTGCCCAGTGACCACAGAGAGACTTGGGACTGCCTGGGAAACTGGAAAGCTGGCTCACTCCTGCTCATTTACATATCCTTCTCAGATCTGATGGTGTTTGATGACCAGGATACTAAGGGATTCCCCAGTTTAACGGCACCCTCAATCCCAAGGGTACAAGCTCTTTAGTAGCTCATTAGTACGTTTCCTGTTAAAAATACAGACAGGTGTGTGTCATTCACAGACTCCATGGTAAAAGATAAACTGGTTTCAGATATAACTTCAGAGGTTCAAAGTTGTAGCTTTGATTTTATCAGTTTTGACAAACTGACAAAGCATTGATTACAAACAGTTTTTAGGGATCCTTAAATTTCTGTGGATTTGACTGTTTTCAACTTTTAGGGACAGGTTAGCATTAGAGAGGATACAGAACCCTGCAGGCATGTTCAACTCCCTCTGCCTTCACTCACACAACCTCCTTTGTTCAGTGAATTTACATTTAAAACTGTTCATGCCTGAACCCAAGGCCATAGCTCTGTACTATGACAGCAAGATGTAAATCGGTTCCAGTAGATTTACAGACACCTGAAGGTTCCTGGGAATACGACTCTGATACTTTGTAAAGAGTGTGGGCTGATGGAAAATAATATCAGTTTCCAGAGCTTATTTTTGGCCCTACCCATTTTTCATTTTCGAGACAGGTTTTCTCTGTAGCTGTGGAGCTTTGTAGACGAGGCTGGCCTGGAACTCACAGAGATTCACCTGCCTCTGCCTGCCCCCCACCCCCAATGCTGGGATTACAGGCCTGTGCCACCACCGCCTGGCTGACCCCACCCATTTTTGAGCATATTCTGTCGGTTCACTCCTGCCTGAGCCAAGGCCAAACCCCCAGGGGGACCTCCACATACACCAGCTCCTACAACAGCTCTGAGGGTGCCAACCACAAACCAAGGATGCCAACTGGACAAATACTAACAGGTGGATTTCACCCACATGCCTGCTCATAACAAGGCTCCATATCTTTTAATATCTCTTAATTCTTATGACACATTCACAGGATGGATGCTCTCCCAACCTCCAGAAAAAAACAGCAGATGCTATGGCTCCAGTACTCCTGGAAAACATCATCCATACATTTGGCATACCATTTCCCCAAGCTCCTGGGACTTCAGTGCTGGTACTACCAATCCAGGCACAAGTGGGCACCTACCCAGCAACTGAAACCTAGTTTTCCAAGATGTCCCAATTAAGGGCACATCTGCCTCATGCCCCACTCATTCACCCTAGACTGTTTTGTACAACCAGGACACTTCTCAGTTCCATTCTTTCTGGAAGTCATCCTACTACCAATGGCTATTCATGTTCATAAGACCAGTGATAATAAGCTATTGTTGTTTTCCTCCTAGCAACCTGCATGCTCTGCCTCCTCAACAGCAGATGCCTGAGGTCTCCTGGATGGCAGCTATCCAAATAGTTCTCTACCCACACCCCTGCTGAGCATTGGCCCACCTGACTCCCACTCCCCTGTGCCTACATGATCCCATGCTAGCAGGAAATAAACAGAATTGATCCCGCACCCATATATACCAAAAAAAGTTGGGATGTTTAGAATCTACAGCAGAGGGGGCCTCAATCCAGAAAGCCCACCATTGGCAGCTCCTCCCCCAAAGTTGCCTGGAACCATGCCCATGCCTACTGGCTATTTAAGACCTGGCCCATAGATCTGCCATGGGTGCTCTCCTGTTCTGTCTCAGGCCTTCCTGAGAGCCCCCTGGAGTGCTCTGCTTTGCTATGCTCTATGTATTACATCTGGATTCATTAATTTGGTTTGATTTGACTCATTGCATCAGTGATGGACGAATCCAGCAACCAAGAATCCAGTACTTATCACAGACATACATATATATCAGCTTACACGTAAAAATTACCTTCCATGTCTTGTAGAAATTTGATAATGTTCTTCAATATTGTGGTCTTGCCATTTGTAACCTAAAATACAGTACCAGAAAATGTGATATATTATGGGAACTTAGGAACAATTGAAATGTCTGTCTCTCATGAACTTTATTTAGAACAATGACTGATATATTCATGGGAATTTTTCTTCTTTAACATTCAAAATTATAGGAGAGCACCAATGTCCAAGAAAGGCTTCTTCCCTTAAGGTAAAACCTGACAGAAAGCTCACATTCTCACCTATACAAGTGAGGTTCCAGCAGGTTTCCAGCATCACATCTTTGTAGAGACTCTTCTGGGAAGGATCCAGCAAAGCCCACTCTTCATGAGTGAAGTTCACATGCACATCCTCATAGGTCACTGCATCCTAAAGGATCCCATATATGTACATAATAGAAATGGTGAGACTGACTGCATTGTAAATGTACACTCCACTGGAATATATCTACATAATTCTGTGTGCTTGATACATTCTATGACAGGGGTCAGTAAATACCTAATGCAGTCACCAACTCATTTTAAAAGGGAACATCAAAAGAGAAAGACACCTTCCATTCCTGTGACCACAGAACAGAACACAGCAGAGAAGGAGAAATGCCTAGGAATATATACAGAGAGACACACAAACAGAGTAATACTATTTAATTTACATTAGCAGAATATTATCATTATTAACTTCTAGAAAGGATAGACAATAAAGGCTAATAATTCCCAGGAAGCAAAGCATTTTTATTAAGTTGCTGTCTGACAGATCAATGAGTTCTCAAGAACATTAGTAAAGTAAATGCTGATCCTAATACAGTAAAACAAACACCAAAAGGGAGGGAAAACAGGCAGATGGGTCAACAGATATTACAGAATTCAGTGATTCAGGAGATCACTATTAATTTCATGAATGAAATTTGCTATGAAAAAATGACATCAATGCCAAAGTTCAAAAGTCATGACGTCGAAGTTCAGCACAAGAGGAAATGCCTGACATGTACAAAAACTTGATTCAATCTGCCAAATATATAAACATAAAAATATCAGGCAAGAAATATGGATTGGCAAGGAAAAGCAATTGCTTCTAATTTACCTTACATTATTTAAGAATGGAGTCTCAACAGTTGGGGATGGCATGCCTACTTGAGAAGGAAGGGGGCTGCTCCCTTTCAACAAAACAAAGAAATGAGGTGAGACTATATTCCTCCAGAAAGGATCCACCTCCTAAAGAGAAGTGACCAATTATGACTCTAAGTCACAATTGTGATTGTAATTCACCAACAAAGGCTCACACCAAAGACAAATGCTCAAACTCAGCACACTACCTGGAGTATTTTTTATTCAGCCCTCAACATTTTGACACAGGTCATGACAGGCTCACACTCAAACCATGATGCAAAATGCATTCAGTCTGATTTCAAAGATCTCCATATTATGTGATAGTCCCAATACTGTTTGATTGTCCTCAGTTTCTTCTGACATGCAAGGAAATGTTTTGACTGTGAACTCACATAATACCAAATAGTGAGTCATATCAACCCAAACATAATGGCACAAAATATACCTTTCCATTTCAAGGAATTAGGAAAAAATTGGTCCAAGGCAAGCCTAAAACCATGCAGGGCAAACACCAAACATCTAATGATGTTTTAGTCCATGATCATCGTGGGAAGAAGTATGGCAGCCAGCAAGAAAAGGTAAGGCTGGAGAAGAAGCTGAGAGTTCTACATCTTGATCAGCAGGCAGCAGAAGGAGACTGAGGCACACTTGGCCTAGCTTGAGCATTTGAGACCCCAAAGCCCACAGCCACACAACACTATTCCTCCAACCAGGCCACATGAATTCCACAAGACCACAACTCCTAATAGTGTCCCCTCCCCATAGGCCAAGCTTCAAACATGTGGCCATTCCTATTCAAACCCCTGCAGGACTACCTTTGACCAATTACTGTAGAGAGCTGCGTGTAGCCGCACCCTAAAGATGGCTCTGGCTTCTACCCTCTGCCTTCCCGATGGCAAACACTCTTTAGGGTAAACAGCTCCTTATTTGGCTATGGCTGGATTCGTGTGCTGCTGGCATATGCGTGAACCTGTGGACAATGCCCCCGTGGCTGCTTGGGGTTGGCAGCCCAGCCCTTCTTAGGTGCTGGGAGAGGCTTGCCCCAGGCGAGAGAGACACAATGCAATTAATCAAAGGTCTGAATAAACTGTGATAAGAAGGATCCCGGTATCGCATCTTCCTTGCTGGTCGAGGCGGGCGCGACAAGTGGTGGCCTCATACGGGGACAATCACCACGTCTCTCTCTCCGGATTCAGAACTTATTACAGTCAGGCGGTATACTGGTAAGTCCTCAGGAAAAAAAACTGGGGATCCGTGACAAAAGCGGGTAATGCTCACCTGTAGAAGGGAGAGCGGGATAGCAGAGCTGCGATAAAAGCAGACGGGTAATTCTAGAGCCGTGATAAAAGCAGACGGGTAATTAGACAAAACAAACAGGGAAACCGGAGGGCTGGGCAGTTCTACAAAGGCTCCAAAAAAACCTCCGAGAAACTTCTCAAATTGAGAAAAGAAGAAAAAGTATACTAACATGGGCGCTTCCTCCTCGCACCCAATTTTTCTGGCTCTTAACGAGCTGCTTCTCTCTAAGAAATTAAAAATAAAAAAACACACTCTAGCACGGTTTCTGCAAGAATGTGATGTAGTTGCTTCTTGGTTTGCAATTTCAGGAAGCCTTACAGTGCCTTCCTGGGAGAAATTGGGAAAGAGACCTAGATTTGGATACTGGAGCAGATCGCAGGTGCAGATCGCAGTATCATAGCTAGCAAAGATTGGCCTCCAGGTTGGCCTATACAGGCTTCCTCACAAACATTGCAGGGACTGGGTTATGCCAGTGTTCCAAATGTTAGTGCAAATTTGTTAAATTGGCAAGATTCCAAAGGTCACTCTGGCGTTACGCAACCCTACGTCCTTGAGCTTCCAGTGTCCCTCTGGGGGAGGGATCTTATGAAATCCATGGGCTTTCAGTTAAGTAATGAATACTCCAAAGAATCTAAAAATATTATGAAAAACATGGGGTGTCATCCTGATTTTGGCCTGGGAAAATTTTTACAAGGCAAAAAGGAGCCAATACAAACAGTACCTAGGAAACCCAAACAAGGGTTGGGCTTTTCCTAGGGGCCGCTGAGGAGGGCATTCCCATAACCTGGGTAACGGAGGAGCCAGTTTGGGTTCCGCAGTGGCCACTCTCCTCTGAGAAATTACATGCTGCATATCAATTAGTGAAAGAGCAATTAGAGAAAGGGCATATTAAACCCTCTCTTTCTCCCTGGAATACACCCGTATTTGTCATCAAGAAGAAATCAGGAAAATGGAGATTGTTACATGATCTTAGAGCTATAAATGAACAAATGAGAATTATGGGACCTGTACAGCGTGGTCTTCCATTGCTGTCAGCCTTGCCTGAAAATTGGCCTATTATTGTGGTAGATATTAAGGACTGCTTCTTTTCCATTCCACTGAATAGCAAGGACAGTGAGAGATTCACTTTCACTTTACCGTCCACTAATCATGAGGAACCTGATAAAAGATATCAGTGGGTTGTATTGCCACAAGGCATGGCCAACAGTCCTACAATGTGTCAATTATTTGTAGCAACTGCTTTAGAACCTTTGAGAGCACGTTTTCCAGGCTTAAAATGCCTCCATTATATGGATGATATACTGTTAGCAGCTAAAGAGGAGAGCATTCTTCAAGAAGCATATAGCTCACTTGTAGAACTGCTAAAGCAAAAGGGATTCTGTATTGCCCCTGAGAAGGTGCAACAGAGCAAAGTTGTCAATTATCTTGGCTCTAAAATGACTAATTATATCATGCCACAAAAGGTAGAGTTAAGGAAGGATCATCTTTGCACACTGAATGATTTTCAAAAATTATTAGGAGATATAAATTGGATAAGAGGAAGTTTAGGAATGGCCAATTATGAGTTAAAACCATTATATGATATTTTAATTGGAGATGCAGCCTTGGATTCACCGAGGCAATTAACCAATGCAGCACGAGAAGCCTTAACAAAATTAGAGGATAGACTACAAAGAGCTTTTCTTCAAAGAGTACAAAATAATGATGATATTACCCTGTGCATTCTGCCTACCCAGTTACAACCTACGGGAATTTTATGGCAAAAAGGACCCTTGTTATGGATTTATACTAAAATCTCACCTGCAAAATCAATTGAGTATTATCCTACTGCTGTAACATTACTTACACAACAGGGTATTCAGCAAAGTTTACAATATTTTGGGACATCACCACAAACGCTAGTTGTTCCTTATGATTCTACTCAAGTCAAGGTATTATGTGCTGCCATAGATGATTGGGCAATTCTGCGTTGTACCTATCCAGGACACATAGATTGCCATTATCCTAAACAACCACTATTAACTTTCTTTAAAGAACATCCTGTAGTTTTCCCTAAAGTAACTGCTTCGCAGCCCATTCCAGGAACAAGTGTTATATTTACAGATGGGTCTAAGACAGGCTGTGGTGCTTATATGGTGGATTCTAATGAACCTGTAAAGCATCAATTCTTGCCAGGTGCACCTCAACAGATGGAGCTTTCAATAGTTCTTGAAGTTTTCAAGGCTTGTCCATTTGCATTTAATTTAGTGTCAGATTCTAGTTATGTTGTTAATGCTTTGAAAAGCCTTGAATGTGCAGGGCCCATCAAATCTTCTAGCCCGGTTAGCTCATTGTTTGGCCAATTACAGAAACTGATCTGGCAACGTAAAAATCCCTTTTTTGTGCAACACATCCGTGCATATACCAGTCTGCCAGGTCAATTGGCTGAAGGCAATGATATAGTGGATCAGTGTACTAGACAGAAATAGATGTTTGTGGCTTCTGCCATACAACGAGCACATGCTTTCCACAAAGAATTTCATGTTAATGCAAGGACATTACAACAAAAGTTTTCTATCTCACGTGCGGAGGCACAAAAGGTGGTACTAGACTGTCCCCAATGTGTCATTTTTCATCATCCTTCTAGATTAGGAGTTAACCCTCGTGGTTTGCTCCCCCTAAAAATATGGCAAATGGATGTTACACACATCTCTGAATTTGGACGTGTCAAATATGTACATGTATCTGTTGATACCTGTTCTGGAATCATTCATGCCACCTCAATGGCAGGAGAAAAAGCCTCTCATGTCATTGCTCATTGCTTAGAAGCTTGGGCAGCATGGGGTAAGCCTCAACAGTTAAAGACAGACAATAGTCCTGCATATACTGGACAGAAGTTCGCTTCCTTCTGTCAACAGATGAATGTGCAACTTGTACATGGCCTACCATATAATCCACAAGGTCAAGGCATTGTGGAGCGTGCTCATCGCTCCTTAAAGGAGTTGCTTCAAAAACAAAAAGGGGGAATAGGCTATGGCCGTACCCCTAAGGACAGACTTTCTCTTGCATTAATTACTCTGAATTTTTTGAATTTGGATGCTTCCAATTGTCATGCTGCAGATTTATCTAAAAAGTTGTCTAGTTATCTTTTAGGTAATTGGACCGGAGAGTTTGATAACCTGATGGACCAGCTGAGAGTGGCTATTGTCACGGTGAATTCGACTCGAGTGGATACCGGACTGGTGGAGGGATTGTCTTCCTGGATTGCTACAGCCATGGGCCACATGAAGGAGTGGGCGGGAATAGGAGCCCTAGTAGGTTTACTGGTGCTCACCTCCCTAGTATGCTTGTGGTGCATTTGTCGCATTAGGATCTCACAGCGTCGCCATGCAGCCATGATTGTCCAAGCCTTTATGGCCATTGATGCAGGACAGTCTCCCCAAGCCTGGTTGGCTACTTTAAAAGATATTTAGGCACAGGATGCGAGGCCTGCGCACTGCACTTGAGGTTATGATACTCTGACCTCAAGAAGAGCAAGTCTGATTGCATGTGGGTTGGTACTCTAACTCCCACCTCTGTGAAAAGGGTATCGGACGGGTCTAGTGTTCTCTGGGTGGACGACGCCTGGACAAACATTAGTACATGTTCCATTTTAGCAGAGATCAGACCTCTACTCTTGCCTGTTGCTTTGTAAAACAAAAAGGGGGAAACTGTAGAGAGCTGCGTGTAGCCGCACCCTAAAGATGGCTCTGGCTTCTACCCTCTGCCTTCCCAATGGCAAACACTCTTTAGGGTAAACAGCTCCTTATTTGGCTATGGCTGGATTCGTGTGCTGCTGGCATATGTGTGAACCTGTGGACAGTGCCCACGTGGCTGCTTGGGGTTGGCAGCCCAGCCCTACTTAGGTGCTGGGAGAGGCTTGCCCCAGGCAAGAGAGACACAATGCAATTAATCAAAGGTCTGAATAAACTGTGATAAGAAGGATCCCGGTATCGCGTCTTCCTTGCTGGTCGAGGCGGGCACGACAAATTACTGCCTAATGCTTCAGAGGGGATGACACCTCCAATCCCAAAGGAAACAAATAAGAGAGTCACCTGTTCTGTCACTTCTGGGGTAAGTCTTGTTGAAGTGCCTTCTGTGTAGACACAGATCAGAGGTCAGATGTGGATGCTGACTCAGTGTCTGGGAACCAGGTCATTCATCACCGGATAACTCTGTCTGTTCAGGTGTATGAATATGTGAGGGCCACCCCAATTTTTGTTTTTGTTTTTTTGTTTTTTGAGACAGGGTTACTCTGTGGCTTTGGAGCCTGTCCTGGACTAGGTCTGTAGACCAGGCCGGCCTGTATCTCACAGAGATCCACCTGCCTCTGCCTCCCAAGTGCTTGGATTAAGGCATACGCCATCACCGCCCAGCATTCCCCTGGTGGTTTTTATTGCATGTCTGTCTCTCTGTGTATATGTCTCTATATGTCTTACTATGTGTTTCTATCAGGTTTGCTTTCCTGTATTGACCACAGGATTTCTCTAGTGTGAAACCCTCCTCCACCCAGGTGGAGACATGTGCTTCCTCCTCTTGGGGACCCAAATATTTTGACTCTGCCAGGTCACCCAGAGGTGAAAAAAATAGCCACTACCTGTCCCACTCCAGGAGCAGAAGCACTAGGTTGTATTGTGCTTAATTCCTGCTCACTTTCAGTGTTTGTCTCTGTGAGGAAATGGGAGGGGCTACTGTAGAGTAAAAGAACCAGGAAAAGAAACTCACCCTGGCTCTGAAACCAGAGACAGTGAAAGAAACCCAACCTGGCCCTGAACTCAGTAACAGTGATAGAAACCCACCCTGACCTTGAACTCAGAGCCAGTGAACCAGAATGAAAGAAACACATCCTGACCCTGAAACTATACCCAAAGGCTACAAAGGGCCAGTGAAAGAAACACACACTTTGGCTTTGAAACCAGAGCCAAATATGACCCTGACCAACTGAACACAAAACCAACCAATCCTGAGCACAAAATCTAGTCAATCTGAGCTTGTCTAGGCTTAAGGGGATCAAAATCTGACCAATTCCCTCCCTGAAAATCTTCTCCCTGGAAAACTCCGCCCCTAAGAAGCCCTATATACCCTCGGCCTGGTCAGGGACCAGCTGTCCTTCTCCACCCTGGCAGAGGCAGCCACTCTCCTGGACTCCTCCTTCCAATACATCTCTTTCTTGAAGGAGTTTAGGGTGAGGATCCTTCACTGGAGAGGAGCAGAGTCTCTGCTGGGAAGCTCGCTTACACCTTACCTCTGAGGGAAGCTCCCTTAGCTCTGCAGAGCAGAAAACAAACACCTCTGCTGGGAAAGCTCCCTTAGGGGCAGAGCAGAGCTCAGCTGTAAAGGCTTGCTCTCACAGAGGAGCAGGATTGCCACATCCTGAGGGGAGACCATACCTCACAGGTCCCTAGATCTAATATTAGCCTGACTTTCAGACAAATCAAGATGCCTTTCTCCTCAAAGCTGTAGGTATCCATGATGCCTTCCCTTCACAACTGTAGATACAGCCTGACTTCCTGACATGTCAGATACCCTTCCCTCCAGGGATGTAACATTTGCAGGTATAGCCTGACTTCCCAATAAGTCAGGATACACTTCCAGAGCTCTAACAAATGCAGCCAGGCCACTAGTCCAGGCCCTAACACCCACAGCCATCTAAGCAGAATGCATACAGGTCAGAGGAAATAGTTCCTCAGATGAACATTCCCTCCACTTCGTGCCTGCTCTAAGCAGTTCCAGGAAACGGGAAAAGTTCTCCTGGGCTGAGCATAAGAAAAGTAGAATGTTCCACTACTTTCTCTTCCATAATTTGTGTCTCTTTTCAACCAGGGATGTGTAAAACCCACCCTTTTCTCTGAAAAAAGTGAAAACACTGCCCTGGGTAGACAAAGGAATTGCTGCCAGGCAACGCAGCCAGGAAAGAACAGATATTCCCTTCTGTCCAACACTGAGCAAGGGCACTTTAAGAAATTTCACTAAGAGAGATTAAAGACAGCAGCTAAAAAGTGTGCCAGAGTATTAGAAAACTGTTATAAAAGTTTAAATTTTTTAAAGACAAAATGAGATCCTGGGGTTGGGGATTTTGCTCCGTGGTAGTAGAGCTTAAGGCCCTGGGTTATGTCCTCAACTACAGGGGAAAAACAACAACAACAATTATCTCCAGTTGTTGGAAATAATCCAAAAGGTGTTTAGAAGAAAAAACTGGTTGGGACAAGAACTTCTCTGAAAACTGAAAGCTACCTTCACCTTCTCTGATAATGAGACACAGACTACAGATACACAGAAAAAATTTTGGTATCAGAGAATATCTCCTAACTGAAAGTTCTGTCTCCAATCAAAAGATCAACAATAACAAATGACCCTGGAAACAAACAGGGAAAATGAAGCTCACATTGCCTGGCTTGAGAGACAGGCGTCCTGGTGCCCTGCCAGTCACCCTGGAATACATCTCTCCTGCCTGGGAAGAATCCCGGAACCTCTAATTCTCATGAGTCTGGTTCTTCCAGAGAAACAGGTGTGCACTGTCTGGACATGAAAGATGCATTTTTAGCCTCCCATTGGCAGTGTGGATTCAACCCTCTTTGCTTTTAAATGGACAGACACAGTGGGGGGTTAAAATGGGCAACAGACTTGGACCAGGTTCCCCAGGAGTTAAAGATATTAAATGTTGAAATCCTGCCCTTCCTCCAGATGTCCTAAGAAAACAAATTGTAAAGGGCCCACTGAGGGACAACTACAAGGGTTACAGACTTGGGCTAACAACCTGTGGGCTAAGAAAGTCTCCATGTGTAGAGGCCTACCCATCCTAACTACCAGCTGAGGGGAGGAAAAGAATCCTGACTAGAATGGCATTGCTGCCCTCCTTCAGATCCAACTCAAAGACTAAGAGACATCTTCAAGAGTCCCTGGGTGCAGCTGAATATTGATGCCTCTGGAACCAGACTTTCCAGACTATCAAGGCCTTTATACACCAGCACAAAGGGGGTGCTAAGCCCATAATGAGGACCTAGACTGAACAAAAGCCATTGAACTTTAAAAAGAGCTATGATTTCCACTCCAGCCACAGAATTTCAAGATGTCTCAAAACTTTTTCCATGAAACACAAGAGAAAAGGGGCTTTAACTCAAACTTTGGGACCATAGAAATGTCCTGTGAAGGCTGGGGAGATGGCTCAGAGGTTAAGAGCACTGGCTGCTGATCCAGAGGACCTGAGTTCAATTCCCAGGAACCACATGGTGGCTCACAACCATCTGTTGTAAGATCTGGTGCTCTCTTCTGGCCTGCAGGCATACATGCAGACAGAATACTGTATACATAATAAATAAATACATCTTTTAAAAAAAAGAAAAGAAATGTCCTGTGAAGGACCTGTCCAAATGATAGGACCCTGTAGCTACAGGTTGGTCCATCTGTCTAACAAATATCAAGGCTAATACTAGTTTCATGAAACAAAACACACAAGTTTATATCAAGATCTTATACTCACACCACAGCATGACATGGTTGCCGCTAACCTCTTCTGTGTTGACAAAGGTGCTCATCCATGTCTGTCAAGAGATGAAAGATGAAACCAGGTACATGGGATCTATAGCAGTTCCATTAACTGAAAAAATTAGGACCCACATTGGGTACCTCAACCCAGAGAGCAGAACTGATAGATCTGACCTAGGGTCTCAGGTGGGGAAAAGGAAATTCCTCCACCATACACATGGACAGTCGGTATGCTTTTACTGTTGGGCATGTTCACAGTATGATCTATAGAGAAAGAGGGCTTTTCACTAAATGGAAAAAGAACTTTAAAAAAACCTTGTCATCCTCCCTATGCTAATTCCCTGCTAGATTCCACCCTCCTGAATGATTAAGGGAAGTCTGTTGCATATTGAGCTTTAACAGCTTAGATGCAAGATTGTAAAACATCTGAAGGGAACATCTGTCCTCCAGGGTCCTCCCATTGTGCTGCAAGGCCGTATTTAAGACCCCCTCCCTACTTCAATAAACAGCATTTGGCATAAAAAAAAGAAAGAAAGAAAGAAAGAAAGAAAGAAAGAAAGAAAGAAAGAAAGAAAGAAAGAAAAGAAAAGAAAAGAAAAGAAAAGAAAAGAAAAGAAAAGAAAAGAAAAGAAAAGAAAAGAAAAGAAAAGAGAGAAGAAAAAACTTTTGGCTGTCCTAGAAGGTATTTGACTTCTCCTACAATTGCTGTCCTCACCTGCCGGTCTTTGACCTGGCTTCATAACAAACCAGTGGGGCTACTCAATATTTGGCAATGGGGGTGGTATAGCAGGAATCTTAAAGAGTCTTATTAATAAAATCAAACCTGAGGCCAGTAATTGGGTGAACGCTGGATGATCAAAGCAGCAGAACAAGCCAAAGCTTCCTCACCTCACAAATTCCTCAGCTGATCCTGTTTCCTCTGAGTCCTCATCCAGAATAGATCTCAGCTGAACTGTGCTGCTCAAAGCCTAAAAGCTTAACCAGCAAATGCTTCAAGTTTCTGTTCCTCACCCCTTATATACCTTTCTGCTTTCTGCCATCAACTATGGAATTAAAGGCTCATTTCTTGGGATTAAAGGCGTGTGTCGCCACCATGCCTGGCTATTTCCAATGTGGCCTTGATCTCACAGAGATCCAGAGAAATTTCTGCCTCTGGAAAGGTAGGATTAAAAGCGGGTGCTACCACTGCCTAACTTCTATGTTTAATATTGTGGCTGTCCCATTCTCTGACCCCAGATAAGTTTATTAGCATGCACAATATTACGGGGAAAACAATACCACCATAGGGTGGGTTGGCAAATGACATTTGATGACATACCGTGACCCTTTACTCCCTGACACTCCATGGTAAAATAAAATGGACAGTTCAAAACCACAGGATGATGGAGGACACCAGCGGGAAGAATCATTCTCCCAAAACAACTGACTGGACTGTTGGTAGCTAACATCAAAGGCTACTCATGTGGGGTTTACCAAACTTTCAGAGTTGAATCAGAACAAGGTATATTATACCTAGACTGGAAAGCCTAGCAAGGATGCCTCAGCCAGATGCCAGGTTTGTGCTCAAGTGAATCCAAAACAGAGAGTCCTGACCCAGCAAAGAAGACAAATGACAGGGAAAGACCCCCAAGAACTGGGGAAATGACTTCACCAAGATCCACCCTGCCCAGGAAGGGTAACGGTACTGGCTAGTTTTGATAGATTCACCTTCCTGGTCAGTAAAAGTGTTTCCCCACCCAGATGATAACAACTCAAGTAGTAGCTTACAAAGCTCCTCCAGGAATTGGTCCCATGACTTGGGCTCCCCCTAGAATGGGATCCAACAATGGCCTGGCTTTCATAGACAAAAATCTCTCAATAAATAGCCAAGCTTTATGTATAGACTGAAAACTTCATTGTGCATACAGATCTCAGAGTTCCAGCCATATAAAAAGAATAAACATGACATGAATTAAAAACAAACAAATAAAACTCTCAAAACAAAAAGTCTACCAAAGAGGCTACATCTCCATCTTTGACTGGATTGAGATTATGTTTGAAAACCTACCCACTCCTACCCCCACACCAACTGCTTCCTAGGCTGAGAATGCAACTGTTTGCAAACAGTCTAACCATTAATTTCTCAGGTCATTACAGGCACTGCAGTCCTCCATAAAGGCTATTCCCTGGACTAGCCTAGACACCCAGCTGACCTCCGACTCCACCACCAGTGGATCCTTTTTCCAGTCCAATGATACTGTCTGGGTCAAGCAAGTAGACAAAGAAACACAAGAACTAACCTGGAAAGGACCCTAAATGGTGATTCTGTCCACTAATATGGCAGTGAAGAAAGCTGGCATTACACCATGGATCCACCACACCCAGGTCAAGAAAGCAGAAGCCCCAGATGCTGCCACGTGGACTCTCTCTGGACGATGGACCCATTAAAATTCCATTTCATGGATCCCAAAGCCGTTCTCCTCCCCATCCCTCTCCCTCCTCTGGAGTCTCACTTTTGTGTGAATGCAGGGTCATCTGCAGCACCCAGGGCCTTAGGCCTGGACCTGGGAACTAAGAAGGACAGATGCAGGGAAGGTGTTACCTATCTAAGTACAGAGCTGGAACCCATATTCATTTGACCTCTGCTCACTGATGCCCATGACAAATGTCTAGAGAAAGGAAAGATGTTGGGGTTTATCTATTGAGAAAGAAATGCAGTTTCCAATTCTATGCATACCCCATGGTTAGGCCCCCTGGTTGCCAGAAACAAGGGGTTTCCATTACAAAACTGGGTTTGTGAAACTGAGGCTTAGAAAACATCAGTAAAAAGATTCTGGCCTATGGAATAGAACATCAGACCCTATGCCAGGAATAAATAATGTCTAATCCATCAAACTGCATAGGAATAGGAAGTCTCTAAATGTACTAACCCTTGCCAGGCTGTGGTGACACACACATTTAATGACAACACTAGGGAGGCAGAGACAGGCAGATAGACAGTCACAGATAAAATAGTTTAAATAATAATAAAGTTTTTAAAGAAAGAGTAGCCGGGCAATGGTGGGGTACTCCATTAATCCCAGTACTAGGGAGGCAGAGCCCTGTGGATCTCTATGAGTTTCAGGCCAGCCTGGTCTACAAAATGAGTTCCAGGAAAGGTGCAAAGCTACACAGAGAAATCCCGTCATGAAAACAAACAAATAAATGAAAGTAAATGTACTAACCTGGCTGTTTAGACTACTTCTGCATTTGGCTAGCTGTTCTTATTAACTCAAGTCTGTCAACCCAGAATATGGTTTTTGTGCTTAAAAGCTCATCCTGAAATAGGCTCAGGGCTACATGGGATCCAGAACTCCCAGTGTACTTGCAGGCAGATAATAAAGACTTTCTATTGGCTTAAACCCACGTCTAACCAGCCTTCTCTGGTGAATACCCCACAACAGGCACCTCACAGAACTTTCTCCACATACTCAGACACAAAGTAAGTCTCAAGAGATACAAGAAAATTGAAATAACTTCCTGCATCCTATCAGACCACCATAGATTAAAGCAGGACATCAACAACAGCAGAAGCATCAGTGTTGTTAGAATCTTAAAAGTTCTTATTAATAAAATCAAATCTGAGGCCAGTTATTGGGGTGAATGCTGGAAGACCAGAGAAGCAGAACAAGCCACAGCTTCCTCACCTTGTCAGTTCCTCAGCTGGTCTTGTTTCCTCAGACTGCAAGCTTCTTAGTCCTCATCCCAATGGACCTCAGCTGGACTGCTGCTAGAAGCCTAAAAGCTTAATCAGCCAAATGCTTCTAGTGTCTGTTCTTCACGCCTTACATAATCTTTCCCTTTCTGCCTCCACTCCCTGGGATTAAAGGTTTGCTTTCTGGGATTAAACATGTGTGTCACCGTGCCTGGCTGTTTCCAATGTGGCCTTGAACTCACAGAAATCCGCCTGGCTCTGCCTCCCAAGTGCTGGAATTAAAGGTGTGCACCACCACCGCCCAAATTCTGCTATGGCTTCCTCTAACCCATTTTCTAGCCACCATTTTTGGCTTTGTTCTAGTGGCTGTCTGTTCTCTGACCCCAGATAAATTTATTAGGGTGTACAATATTGTAGGGTACACAATACCACCACACATCAGAGACCTTACAAACTCGTGGAACCTCAACACATCTCTAATGATTAAAAATAAAGAAATTAAAGACTCTCTAGAGATAACCTTGCCCCAGACTAAATGTTTTTTCATGAAATCAGTCCATGGAGCTAGAGAGATGGCTCAGTGGTTAAGACACTGGCAGCTCTTCCAGAGGTCCTGAGTGCCATTCTGGTGCCCTTGTTCTGAAAACACACACTTTTAAAGGTAACATACATATCTGCCTAACACAAGCATGGACTGTGCACTGTCCACTTGTCAGCCCAAAATGACTTTTTGTTTTATGTTGGAGCAGGTAAAATAGGTCACCTGTCTTATACTTGTTCTAGGTTTACTTTTTTATGTCTGTAGACAGGATTTTCAGAGGGTCTCAACCAGTCTAACCTGTTCTCTATCAACCTTGAATGTATCCACAGCCTTTTGTTCCCGAAGGAAACAAAAGCATAACCTCTTTTCCCACAAAATACATTTTCTGAATTCCATTTTAAAGCTAAAGCATTCCTAAAGTATCTGGGCTGGATTAATTCAGCAGTCCCTGTTACAATCCCAAGTCTCTCAGCAGCTGTCATTCACTCATCGGCATTCAAAATGTTCAAAGACAACATACCACCATACATGCCCCAGATTCCTTGTGGTTTGTTTTTTTTTTTTTTTTTTTTTTCAAGACAGAGTTTCTCTGTGTAGCTTTGCGCCTTTCCTGGAACTCACTTGGTAGCACAGGCTGGCCTCGAACTCATAAAGATCTGCCTGGCTCTGCCTCCCAAGGGCTGGGATTAAAGGCGTGCACCACCAACGCCCAGCTTTACTTGTGTATTTTTTGTCTTTATGTAGTTTATTCTTTATTATATTACTTTGTTCTTTCTTTAAAACTTTATTTTTTTAACTATTTTTTATCAAGACTGTCTATATAAGTTTTCATTTCTTTTTTTTTTTTTTTTTTTTTTTTTGGTTTTTCAAGATAGGGTTTTCTGTAGCTTTGGAGGCTGTCCTGGAACTTGCTCTGTAGACCAGACTGGCCTCCAACTCACAGAGATCCACCTGCCTCTGCCTCCCAAGTGCTGCTGGTATTACAGGCGTGCCCCACCACCACCCAGCTCATTTCTTTCTTAAGCCTACAACCTTTCTTCCCCGCCACCACCACCACCCCCAAACAGTTACTGGAACTCACTGTGTAGCCCAGGCTGGCCTTGAACTCAGAGATCCATCTGTCTCTGCCTCCCAAGTGCCGGTATTAAAGGTGTGGGCTACAACCTCCCGACTCCTAAATACATTTTTAAGACAGTATGACCAGTTTATAGGTTTTTTAACATCTGGACCTGTCCTTGTTGCGTATCTCTTTCTTTTCTGACCATGAGTCAAACTTTAACCTGCTAAGTGACAGTTAGGATCTCCACATTGGCTCTGGCCCCTCGCCCCACCCCCTATAAGGAAATTGATTGCAATTAGTGCATTTAGTCTCGGTTTTGGAACCAACAATGTAAGTAAATTTGTTGCAACAACTCTGGGGAAAGGTGTCCTGACTACCTGGGGAGACAGGCAACACATTGAGCTGCTTAGGACAGCTCTGATGGCTGAACTGCAAGGGGACAGTTCAGCCCTGGAGGGCGAGGTATCCTGGACACCTCAAGCTGCTCAGAACAACAGCTCTGCCCTGAAGGTGTCCTGTACACCTGGAGCTGTTTAGTACAGCTCTGATAGTTGGAACGGCAAAGAAGCAGCCCAACCCTGGAAGGGAAATTTTTCTGACTTCTCAGGAAAGTCAGGCCTGGAACTGCTTCAGCAGGGAAGGGTCTTCGGACTGTTTGGGAAAGTCAAGATATACCTGGTGTGGTGGGGAATAGTCTCCACACAGGATATAGCAATCCTGCTTCACTTGTGGAGACCACTACTGCTGAGCTTTGCTCAGTTCCCACTTAAGAGGGCTTCCTAGCAGAGCTCTGCTTCTCCAGCCTAAGATGCTGCTTCTTTTCCTTCACTCAGCAAAAACAGAATTCCCTGCAGAAATGTAGTAATCTCTGGTTCCCAAGAAAAGTGTTACTTTTTTCAGCTCTCTCTTGCTCTGTCCACTGAAGAATGTCTCAGCAAAGATCTTTCTTCAGCTCCTCCTTGCTCTGCTCTCTCAGCTCTCCCTTGTTTTGTCCACGGAGAGACATCTCAGCAAGTATCTTCTCTATGCCAGTGAATGAATATCTTCATACCCAAAACTCTTTTAAGAGAGTTATTTCTTTGGGAAGGAGGAGTCCAGGAGTGTAGCTACCTCTACCAAGGTGGAGAGATCAGGCTTTTTCTAAATGACCAGGCAGGGCTGTTTTCACAGGATGTCTTGGGGATGGAGTCAACCAGTGGTTGACATGGGGCCCAGGGTTCTAGTGTCCTGCTCTGTGATTGGTTGATTTCACTTGTCAGTTGGGCAGGTGCAGAGATGGCTCTGATCTGACTGAGCCAAACTGTTTTTCTTTCTGCCCTGATTTCAGCCATCCCCTTTTCCCTATACCCGCTTCTCAGTCCATGAGAAATGAGCCTAAAGCCTGCAGCCTGGCCATTTAACCAGGAGCTGCATTTAATGGTGTGCTGCATTCAACCTCTAGAAAAGTGGATGCCCACACTATGGCAGGAATTATTACTTAGCTTGCTATTTCTACTTATCATGAAAAAGGCTGTTTAAGTGATCTTCTGTATGGCAGAACATCTTAAAGGACCAGTATCTGTTTGTTTTTTTTTTTTTTTCAGCTTTCTCAGGATGTATGTAGAAATTCCATGCCCCACACTGAAATACCAAATGTACAGGGTATTTTGGGGGGACACCAGCAAGCTCCCACACCATAGCATTGAGACTTATTATTAGTTATGAATGCTTGGCCTAGCTTAGGTTCATCTCTGGCTAGCTCTTTCAACTTAAATTAACCTATTTCTCTTTATCTGCCTTTTGCCTTGGGTTTTGTACCTTTCATTCTTTCTGTATATCTTTCCTGCTGTCTACATGCCTGGCTGGTGGCTGCCTGGCTGCTGGCCCTGGGTGTGTCCCTCTCTTTCTCCCTCATTCTCTCATTTCTTCCTCCCTCTCTTTCTCCTCAAGCATAGATTTCTGCTCCTGTTTATTCTCTCTGCCCACCAGCCCAGTGTATCCATCTCAGCCTAGCTATTGGCCGTTCAGCTTTTTATTAGACTACTCAGGTGCCTTAGGCAGGCAAAGTGAAACAGCAACACATCTCTTCATAATTAAACAGATACCGGATAAACAAAGGTAACACATCCTTACATCATTAAACAAATGCAGCAGAAACAAAATATAACACCTTCACATAAGATAATATTCCGCATCATAAACAAAGGTAACAAATCTTTGTCCAATTAAGATAATATTCCACAGCACTTTTCATTCAGTCTTACTTGATTTCCCAGGACATGTGGGGAATACAGAGATAATATAACAAAATACTACATAACCTATCTTGCTGACTCTTCCCTTGCTGTGAGGCACCATGTGTGTGGTTAAGCGGGGTTGCTTGTGGTGGACATGCAGAAAGAGAGCGCTAGAGGAGAGTCAGAAGCCATGGTTACCTTTCTAGAGCTTTTTGGGAGACAAAGGGTGAGGGTGAGAGAGAGAGAGAAAAAAAGAGAGAAGAGAGAAGAAAAGGACTGCTTGGAGGGTGGGGTATGGAAGGAGGGGGGCGGAAAGAGAGAGCACACAGAGGGCTGCCCACTTTTTTGGCTGGGACGCCGCTGCAGGCTGGTGATGTAATTAGGGACATACTCCTTACACTATGACCAAGGCAACTCTTTTTGGTTTTTTGTTTGTTTTTCTACACAGGGTTTCTCTATGTAACAGTCCTGGCTGTCCTAGGAACTCACTCTGTAGACCAGGCAGGACTCAAACTCACAGATCTGACTGCCTCTGCATCTCAAGTGCTGGTATTAAAAGCATGCAACACTGTGGTGGTATTGTGTTCCCCAAAATATTGTGCACCCTAATAAGCTTATCTGGGGTGAGAGAACGAACACCCACTAGATACAGAGGCTAGAAAATGGTGGCACTCACGCCCTTAATCCTAGCATTCCAGAGGCAGAAATCCCTCAGGATCTCTGTGAGTTAAAGGCCACATTGGAAATAGCTAGGTATGGTGACCACGCTTTTAATACCAGAAAGTGAGCCTTTAATCCCAGGGAGTGATGGTAGAAAGCAGAAAGATATATAAGGCGTGAGGACCAGAAACTAGAAGCATTTGGCTAGTTAAGCTTTCAGGCTTTGGAGCAGCAGTTCAGCTGAGATTCAATTGAATAAAGACTCAGAGTCTTCCAGTCTGAGGAAACAGGATCAGCTGAGGAACTGGTGAGGAAGCTGTGGATTGTTTTGCTTCTCTGAACTTCCACTGCTCACCCCAATTACTGGCATCAGGTTTGATTTTATTAATAAAAACTTTTAAGATTCATGTTACAGAACACTACCATTGATTTAAACATTTTAACAAATTAAACTCAAAAGACTTCAGTCCAGCAAACATGGAGAGTCACAAATCTGTCTGATCACAGCCCAGACCAACTCAATTGGGAGGAAATGGGGCCAAGCACCATCTTGTGTTTGGGGACTGAGAGAAGGTGAAAGACCTGGATGACAACAACTGACTTCAATGGTTACAGTCAGTTGGTGACACACGTGGATGGACTCAGCTGTCTCTGCTTGGGGTCATGGAATGCTTCCTCTGTTCCCTAGCTGCATGGGGCCTACCTGCCTAGGTCACAGACACCATCTCCTTCTATACACATGCAAACCTAATTAAAGAGTCTTTCTAAGGAAAGGGTGTAACAGTGCACATTTAACCATGGAGAGGTGGGGATCCCACTGGGAACTGTGCCTGATGGAGGATGGGCTTCCTTAGCAGGGAGTTGGACTAACCTTGAGTAGAAAACAACCATGTGTCTATTACATCACTATTATTACAAAGTAGAATTTGAGCTACAGATACAGCAAAAGTCCAATTAAAGTCTAACAATTTATGTTACAGACTAAATTGCATGAGAAACAAAAATCACATGAGAAAATGTCATCATGAATGAAAAACTGATGAACACATCACTGAATAACTAGTACACACAGTGACACCATCTGACTTCAAACTTTGAATGAAATTGTAATAAAGACTGCACTGAACTGGGTGGTGGCGGCGGCACACACCTTTAAAAGAAGCACTTGGTTGTTTCAGGTCAGCCTGGTCTACAGAGTGAGTTCCAGGACAGCCAGGGCTACACAGAGAAACTCTATCTGGGTGTGTGTGGGTGGGGTGGGGTGGGGAATACAGACCTGTACTGTCTGGGAAAGAATAAAGAGATCAACAGAACTTGAGAGCAAACTTAGAAATAAAAACACAATAACTATAGAGTCAACTTTATCACATGAGATCAGGAATCACAGGAAGTCTGGCCTTAATGACACAAGTAAATAAATCACCCTGGCATCTACAAGCAAATGTGTTAATGATACAGACATTATGCCCTGCACAGAATTAACTGCAGACAGATCCTACACCTGAATGTTCAGTGCCAAGTGCAGAACTTTTAGAAGACACTAGAGTGACCAGGGCTCTGTGAGTTTGCAAATCTGACTCCCCTGGCCACAGTTTTTACTGAAAGAAATGAAAAAATTATCACCATGCCTTGCATGGTGACTAGGATATTTCCGCACAAAGGCTCACACTTCCCCATGCTCTGTGAAGGCACAAACCCCAGCAATAAATCCCTCAGGTCCTGCTTCTGCCTGGGAGTTGCAGAGACCTCAGGGGACCAAAGGGATTCACTCCAGACACTATGTCCTGACGCCATGCCCAAAGTCCCGGAGGGACCCCACACTGGCTCCCCCCCCCCCACGGCTTCTCCCCACATGGGAAGGTGGCTCCTCACTCACCAAGGCAGATTTCGGCACTCACCTGCTCTTCTCAGGACTCCCAGCAGCCAGTCACAGCCCATCACACAGAACAGTAGATCCACCTTTAACCACTGAGCCACAGACCATGCTGCAGGGCAGATAGGAAGTGCCCTCCCCATTCTGACTGGCCAATCATCTGGAGGTCCTGACTGAGGCCTGAGTGATCTAAACAGCTCCCTTAGGGACAGTGTTGTGAAGTGAGGGAGCCCAATGATTGGTAGCCCTGGCTTTCACCCCAGGCACAGAACTGCCCCAGACCTGAGAGACTGTCATTGTGGCAGAACTTGGGACTGGACTGCAAAGTCTTCCCTGAACTATTCCTGCACTCAGTAGGACTCTATTCTGGGGAACTAGATTTTGCTTTGAAACTGAGAAAGGAAAGAGGAGAACTGCCACTTTCTGGGCTAGCAATACCTCAGGCGTGCTGTAGAAAACATGCTATGATTTTCATTTATGTAAAAAGAAAGTTTGCTTAAAAAAAAAAACTATACACTAATATGCACTCTCTTAAAATGTTATTCTGTAGAAAATGCCCATCATTGTAAATGCAGGGTTTAGAGAAGTAAACCCTACAAGATCAGAGTGAGCTTTTTACTTTTATCTATATTTACTAGAGAGCCTCATTACTGTACTGACTAAATTTTATATATATATATATATATAATTGCACATTTGACATAGGAGTCTACTGTGGTGATATTGGGTCCCCCAATATATTGTGCACCCTAATAAACTTATCTTGAGTCAGAAAATACAATAGCCACTAGACAGACATAGAGGCCAGAAAATGATAGCACACACCCCTTTAATCCTAGCATTCCAGAGGCAGAGATCCATCCAGATCTCTGTGAGTTCAAAGCCACAACAGAAAGAGCCAGGCATGGTGACACAGGCCTTTAATCCCAGGAAGTGATGGCAGGAAGCAGAAAGGTGTATAAGGCATGAGGACCAGGAACTAAGGTCCTTTTAAGCTTTTAGCTTTCAGCAGCAGTTCAGCTGAGATCCATTCGTGAGGACTCAGAAGCTTTCAGTCTGAGGAAACAAGACCAGCTAAGGAATTGGCAAGGTGAGGTTGGATGTGGCTTGTTCCGTGTCTCTGATCTTTCAGTGTTCACCCCAACACTTAGCTCTGTATTTGTGTTTACTAATAAGACCTTTTAAGATTCATGTTACAGAATACAGAGTTGTTTTCTCTTCTGCATCATTAGTGAAAATAAGTAAAGCAAATTGAATATACTTATTTTTACATCATGCTTCTATTGTTTCATTTTCTTTATCAGGGTCTAACTCTGGAGCCATGACTGGACAGGAACTTGATCTGCAGACTAGACTGGCCTAAAAATCATAAATAAAAGTTTACCTCTGCTGTCGAGTTTAAAGGCCTGCACCACTCTTCCTGACTTCTAGTAATTCCTCACAGTTACTAACAAAATAAACAGAAGAAGGGGTGGCACAAGGTTGTACTATGAACTGAGGACACTGTTGCAGGGAGACCACTGTGAGATGGGGCCAGCATGGGTTGTACATGAGACCCTGTCTCCAAGAGCAAATGGCAAACATGTGGGGCCCCTTAGACCCAAACAATGTGGACCCTTAGTGTCAGTCTTTGTCCGGAGTCCACGTGGGACTATGGCACCCTGGCCTCTGCCCCCAAGTCCACTGTCCACTTTTGGACACCCTGTCTGGAACCTGTGACGGTGCTGAAGCAGCAGCCAGCAGCAGTGGCGATGGCATGAAGAATCCCTGTCCAGCTGCTTTACTGCTGTGCTCCACTGCTCTGTGGAGGAATTTCCTCCTGTGTCCTGCCTGCAGGCCGTCCACTGAGGGTTCTTTAAAGCCACACCAACCTTGACTGGCAGGTTCAGTCTGGCTCACTATATGATATCAGTAAGCTACTTTCCCAGGGCTACTCATTTGTGCCTGACCTTGGAAAAAAGCAGGTGGAGTCACATGCTAATGTCATTATGGAATGTGTGGGATGTTGAGGGCACAGAGGTCCTTATCCTCACAGAGTAGCACTAACAGATTCAGGAAGTTAATCATGTATGGGTCTTTGCTCATTGGAGGAGATACAAATCAATAACTAAATTCCATCCAGAAGACTGAGAGTGGATTTTGTTAATGACCTGGTGACCTGTTTGCTATCTGTGGAGCAGACCTCACCAATGTTCTGCAGAAGGATTATCCCAGAGTCTTCCCCCTAGTCCACTAAGCATTTGAGGGGAGACGTCACATGGACTCTATGGCCTGTGACTTCTGTGCTTTCTTGGTCAGAGATCACACTATACTGTAGGCCTTTTTGCTAAACAACACACACTCATGGTCCCATGTGCTTTGTAAAAGAGTCCCAATGTCATCACACCTTAGCTTTATTTGCACCTGGAATTGGACTGATTGTTGCCTAGAAACCTTTTCCCAATATGCACTGTGTTTTAAATATGGTGACAGTGATCTACCTGGTAATAGTCTCCCTGAAGTCTGATCCAGGTTGACAAAGTCAGTCTGCACTGGGTTTTCACTCTCATCATCAGGGACCCCCACAAGTCATGCCCTATGTGGGGCACAGGACCCTTGGAAAAGGTAAAGAAGAGTTCATCATAAATAGAAATAATGATAGGGGGTCATGACCTTAAAGTGATAGAGTGGGACTAAATATGGGCTCTTCTCAGTTATATGGGACAAAGCATTTTGAACAATTATTGAAATATTTGTTAAGTTCCAGAGGAACAAAATATTCAGAACTACAGGTCTACAAACTTTAGAAGACACAGGAACCAAAGCAAGGACACACCATGAAAAGGGGATCATAAAGGGTCTGGTTCCCTGAAAAGTCCCTTTCCTAAGAGCAGACATTTAAACAAAAGCTGACATTTCACACGGGCTTGGAGAAGATTTCTGCTGGTTATAAAGGGAGCCATTCTCCTTATCTCTGGCAAGAGGAACTAGCTGCCCTTCCATTGACACATGACTGTGGTGTCTATTAACTCCTTATGGTCCATGCTAGCTCCCTCAATCCCTGCTCACAAGCCCCCTTCGTCCCATTCCCATTATCTTCTTTGTGCAGTTGTAGAGTATGAAAGTGTAGCCTTCTTTAATAAAGCAGCAGCTGTTCAAATTCACCCTAGATCCTTTCAGCCTCCTGCCCTCACCAATTCCACACATCCACTTTTGGACCTGAACCTCGACAGAGCTGGACTCTGGCAATAAAGTCCCTGTCAAAGAGTTTTTATAAAGAGGAGAGCGAGAATTTTCTGCTGGACACATCTTGGCCATGAAGACAGAAAGGTTTCTAGACCTTTAGACTTCCAGGCCAGCCTTGGACCTTTTGGACTTATTCTTTCTCAAGATATGACTGAAAATCAGATCTCTTCTCCTGATCCTTTAGTCAATGTTGTAATGAATGTTTAATTTCATGATATATGGACTAATGGAGCAAATTTCATAATTTTGAACTCTATCATTGGGTGTGCTTGAATGAGAAAAAGAATGAAAAGAAAAGGACATGACTGCTCCTAAGTATGGTGGGGGAGAAGGTTTATTGTAGTTGTGTGGAAGTGCATAGTCAGAAGCAGGGAGATCTGGGGGAGTCCAGAGTGGACAAGGCCAGACTGAGCTGGGCCATGTGGAGAGAGTAGGAGGGGAAGGGAAGAGATGGGAAAGAGGTGGGGCAGTCAGGAGGCCAAAGATATAGAAGGGAAGGAGACCAAAATGTCTAAACTACCTATGGAAGAGGCTCTGGGGAAGGACAGCCCAGGCCCTGTGCAGGGGATTTCAGGGTAGGGGTTGGGGGATGCTGGACATACCCTGTAACAGGTAGAGGCTGAAGGATTTGGGAGAAACTGGTGACCAAATCTAGATATGGTGTGATAAATAGTCACCTCAGCCATTTGTCCAAGGCTTGAAACTTAACATCCCAGCCCTTTGTTGATAGAAAATCAGGCAGCAGTTAGAGCAGTCTGCAGCCCTTAATTACTTGGAAATCTGCTGGCAGACATACATATTAGCAACAGAAGATAAAGTTGAGGAGGTTAGGGGGAAATGTGTTTCGTAGGTGTCAATTTGAAACTTTTAGGTCTTTGGTCCTTGTCACTCTGGGAGAGAAGTCCCAAGACCAGAGAAAGGGGAACATTCCACACTCAGGAACAGTCAGGTAGTGGAACAGGCTGTTGGTTGACAGGAGTATGTATCTGGAGTCCATTTAACCTGCGAGAGGTAGATCGAAGTAGATGGCCTGAAGCTTACATGACTTTTTTTTTAAGTTTATAAAAAGAGGTACAAGTTATAGATATGTTAGCATTACTACTGTTTGTAATATGTACTCATATCCACATAGTAGGAAAAGCAGTAGATTCATGCCCCTGTGTCATGGTAAAAGCTTGGGGACCCAAAAATGGTTCTGGGGTAAAAGCATGAACATTCTTTAAGGTGATCTCAGAGAGGACAGAAACTTTCTGTGGAGCAGAAGGGCAATAGCTCACCTGACCTTGATTTTAAATATGGAATAAAGCAGGGCCTCTTCCCTCTATCTGGAAGACTGGATGTATGTAGATTACTCTGGTGTTTTAGCTCAAGAAGAAGCACTGTTAAGTCTGTACTTAGACAACAACCAAATGGAATTTAAAATCTCGAGCTGGTGACTATGACAATAGAAGCCAAGCTTTCCCAGAGCTAGATTAATAGCTCATCAGAACTGCATTGATTAATAAGACTTTGAGCTTTGAAGTCCTAACATAAATGTAGCATGGTGAGAGACAGAAATTTGAAGCATTATTCTTTCTTTTCATATCCCTTAAATCAATATCTTATCACAATTTAAACTTGATGTCCTCACACCTTACATAAACTTGCATTTACACAACTCAAAACTTCTTTTCTAGGACCTTAAAACATTTCAAAGATCCTCAAAGCCTAATCTTTAAATGTTACACCTCTTTCTATCCAAACATTCACAGTGAGACAGAGGTCACTGTAGCACAATTTTCCTTTAAAAAATAGTAAAGAGTTATATTGATGTATGCTTTGTGTTTATCTCCTTTGGAGTCTGATAACAGGGTAAATGGTGACTAGACCCAGTAGTAGCTCCAGGAAAGTGAGGCCTGTGGGCACATTTTTACATAGGAAGAGAACTGAGAAGGCAGCTGAAGCCTGGGGAAAGCAGCTGGGTCATTTTTGCTGATAAAGCTAGCTAGTCAATATGCTCAGAGATCTGAGAAGCAAACATTATAACTGGAAATATAATCTAAATGGTCCATGTATCAATTAAAATGGGAGTGATGCATTACCTAATCAGGTTACCATAGACTGCAGTGTAGTTATGTAGCCACTGTTCCGTGGCTTTGCCTGTGTGCCATTACATGCTGCTCCCTGGACAGCAGGATGTCTCCTCCGCCTCTGCCTTTCTTCTTCCTGTCTCTTTCCTGGATTTCTTGCCTGCCTCTAAGCAGCCTTGCCATAGGCCAAATAGCATTATTTATCAACCAATCAGAGCAACACATATTCACAGCATACAGAAAGATATTCCAGAGCACTGCAGTCATCTCCACAGTTTCAGTGGGGACAGTAGTTTTAGGTCTTCAGCTGTCATACAAGACAACACAGGTGTAGTAAGATCCCACAAATGTATATATGTCAATTTATTAATTGGTGCAATGGGAATACAGACTCACTAATACAAATCAAGGTAGATGCCATGCTGATCCAGCTGCCAATCTCCTCAAGGATGATGGGGACCAACTGCAAGCCATTTTCCACCACCTGACCCAGTCTTGTTGACCCAAGAATATGAATGCCAACTCTCCCTCAGCTCTTAAGGGGTCACATATGCAGACAAAGCCACAGCCTAGGGCTTGTGCCACAAAGCCATGGCTAAATGGAATGAATTCCCACAATACATAGGACTTTGGCTGCCAGACCCAGGTCTGAGATTTTGTTCTGTAGAGGAGCAGCTTGGGGAAGTGACATTATTTTTACTAGGAAAGTATGGCAATGAATCCAAAAATATTCAGTTTGAGCAGAGCCCTGACAGCAGGTAAGGCATAGGGCAGTTTTCCCAGTGGTTAGTTGCTGAGGGATGGTCTTTCTGTATGCTGTGAATATGTATTGCTCTTGTTGGTTGGTAAATAAAGCTATTTTGCCCAAATGTCAGGCAGAATAGGGTTAGGCATTACATTCTAACTAAGTACTGGATGAGAAAGGGTGGCGTCAGGGCAGAACCTGCAAAAATACATCAATGGATAGAAATGGGTTAATTGAAAGGTGAGAGCTAGCTAATAATATGTCTGAGCCATCAGCCAAATGTTTATCATTAATATAAGCCTCTGAGTGTTTTTTGGGAACAGGCAGATGGGAAAGATTTGTCCATTGGCAGCTTTTGTTACCACAATCTAGACAGAGTTGCCCTGTGCTATCTAAATTGTTTGGAAACCTTAATGGTTCCCTCTACGTTGGGGCAATTCTATCTGCAATGGGAGCTTAAACATTTTTTTTTTTTTAATTTTTCAAGACAGGGTTACTCTGTGTAGTTTTGGTGCCTGTCCTAGAACTCACACTGTAGACCAGGCTGACCTCAAGAGCTTAAACATTTTAAATGCCATATTCTGCAGATCTCTGGAGCATTTGAGAACCACCAGTCTATTAGGTATGTCTGAATAGACAGACTTTGCTTGCTTCTAGTCACTTGTTTTAGGAATAACTTTGAAAATATATACATGGGGCTAAATAAGGCTTGTTCTTATAATTAATTATATTAGTACTTAAAATGACTATAAGTATAGTTCTGAGCATATTAAAGAATTTCATCATGTAAAAGATGACTAACCATTAACTTGAACTTCTTAATTATCTCTAAAAGTTTACAATAAGTTAGGAGCTTTCATAAGACTGGGACTTTACATTCCAATTGTATTTTAGGTGACTGACCATTAAGTTGCATTTCTTAATCATCCTTAACAGTTTACAATAAGTGAGTAACTTTCATAAGACTAGGAATACATGTTCCATCCCTGTTAGGTTTTGCCTTAAAAATGATCTTTTTTGCAGCTCTTTTAGTATCAAGATAAAACTTGTATGCCTCAGTGTAGTCCATAGAGAGACTGGCAACTTTAATGATCATTTTATAGTGTACCATGAATGAAAATGGGTGCAGTAGAGAAACCAAAATACACATTTTGAGGGGGTGAAAAGGTATTTTCATGTCTAGTTTCTTGAGTTCTTTACATATTTTGGAGATCAGCCCTCTTTCAGATGTGGACTTGATGAAGATCTTTCCCCATTCTGTAGGCTGCTGTTTTGTCTCACTGACAGTGTCCTTTACCTTACAGAAGCTTTGGAGTTTCAGGAAGTCCCATTTATTAACTGTTGATCTCAGTGTCTGTGCTACCGGTGTTGTATCCAGGTAGTAGCCTCCTGTGCCAATGCATTCAAGGCTACTTCCCACTTTTTCTTCTATCAGGTTAATTGTAACTGGATTTATGTTGAGGTGTTTGATCCACATGGACATGAATTTTCCCAGGAATACACAAGGATGACCTCAGCTAAGACCCTTAGCAATAGTGGAGATGGTGCCTGAACTGGCCATCTACTGTGATCAGATTGGTGACTACCCTAATTGTCATCAGAGAGCCTTTATGCAGTAGCTGATGGAACAGATGCAGAGATACACAGCCAAGCACTAGGATGAGTTCCAGAAATCCTCCTGAAGAAAGGGAGGAGGGATTGTATGAGCCAGGGGGTCAAGGTGATGTTGGAGAAACCTATAGAGACAGCTGGGCTGAGCTGGTAGGAGCTTTTAAACTCTGGACCAACAATTAGGGAGCCTTTATGGGGCCAACCTAGGCCCTCTGCATATGTAGTTTGGTCTCTTTGTAAGGCTCCTAGCAATGAGATTAGGACCTGTCCCTGGTGCTTATCTGACTTTGGGAACCTGTTCCTCATGTTGAATTACCTCAACCAGCCTTGATCCATGGGAAGAGCTAAGACCTGCCTCAACTTGATGTGCTATGCTTTGTTCAAGACCATAGGTGTCTTGTCCCTTTCTGAATGAAGACATAGGAGATGTGGATGGAAAAGGAATAGATTGGAGGTGGGGTGAGGTAATGGGAGGAGAGCTCAGAGGAAAAATTATAGTTAATATGTAAAATAAATTTAAAAAGTTAAATAAAAGTTTTATATATAGAAAGGCAAAATAATGGTTCCATATAAGCATACATTTGTGGAATTATCAAGTTTGATAATTAATACATTCAGCTACTAATAAAAAAATGAGAGAAGACTAATGTGAAAGAAAAAGAAAGTTGCAGAAGGACTGTGAATGTAGAAAGGATCTAGCAGATATAGAATGTAGATATAGCCAGAGGAAACATTTGGAATGAAGTACTTGAGACTGGAGTCTACTTAACCTAAAGTTGGAATGGATAAAACATTAGTTGTTTACAGAGAGGAAAGGAAAGGAGACAAAAAGTGGAAAAAAAAGGCTTAATGTGCTGCTTCACCTCAGTTTCCTTGCTATAAAAATAATCAATCAATCAATTAATTAATTAATTAATAAGATCCTCTTGAAGCATGACAGTAACACTGAACCACTGGCACCTCATCTCAGGAAAACACTGGCAGGAGAAACCTGCATAGGTGGAAAGCCAGGAGCAGCTCTGACTGTTCCTGGAAAAGGGCGGCCCCTGTGACATTTCTCAGTGCTCATGTGTCCTCTGTTCACTATTATATCTTCTTTTAAACTTTCGAAGCAACAGCAAATCTCCCAATTATTTTAGATTAGAATGGATCTTTGTACAAAAACAAATTCCTAAGGTTACAAAGTTATACTTAAACTAAGAAAAGTTAACTTAGAGATCAATGTCTAAAATTGTAAAATCCTAATCTTATAAAAGCTACTAGCTTGTTGTAAACTGTTAAAGATAATTAAGACATGTAAATTAATGACCAATCACCATATAAGGATCAAATCCTTTAAATTGCTCAAAGCTAAGTTTGTATTCATATCAAGTATAAATATGATTCATTTTAAAAACAAGATTTGCCCTTCTATATATGTTCTCAAATTTAAGCCTAAAACAATTAACGAGAAGAAAAAAAAGTTGGCTTAAAATAAGGTATACTTAACAGCCACTTGCTTGATCAAATTATGCATCTATTCAATAACTCACTAGAAAAATAAGAAATTATATCCAATAAATAGATCTTTAAGAAAAAGTAATTTTATAGTCTTTTATTATTCAAACATTGTTTTGAAATTTATATTTTGGTACAAAATAACAAAAAATGAGTGATAACAAACAACATAAACAAGCTTGGATGCATTTTTGAAAACAGGAGTAAATTGAAATCCAGAAAGTTTTTAAAATATTTCTTCTTGATAACACAATGGCCAAAAAAATGCAACCATAATTGTATGTTTTTAAATCTCCTGGGAGGCCAATGGGGAGTTACACAAGAAATTCAATGATAAAATTAGATTATTGTAGTGGGTAGCCATTCTAACTTTGATCTGGAAGTTCCAACCCCCATTGTGGCTTTGGTAACTGTCACGCCTACAAGGCGGCACCTGAAGACCCAAGATCCAGATGGGCCAGCTCTTTTGGTTCCTGGATCCTGATCACTGGAGGTAGACCGAGCAGAGTTCTCCAGAGAACACCGCCAGACTGTGCCACACATTTCCCACATCCTGTTACCTGTCCCTTCACTTGTAAGTTACCCCACAAAATAAACCTCCCTTTTATCTACGTGGAGTGACATGAATAATTTTACCAATACCTGGTGCTCATGTGGGACAAATTCCAAAGGCCTGGGTGGCTCCCACCCTCAGCTTCCTTCCTGGCTGGCAGGCACTTGAAGCTGCAGGCTACCACCTGCAGAGCTCCATAAATCCAAGAAAAACCTACATGGTTACATTCCTGAAAAAAAGCTAATCCATTCTCAAATTCAAGGCAAGTTTAACTCCCAGACCAGAGAAACCGCTGTGTGTTCTCCCACCTCCTTGAGTGCTGGCTCCCCAACCTAGCCGGAGGCTTCTACAGTTTCACCTAGTTATAATAGACATGGTACTGTCCCCCTGGCACCCTACTTAGGCACAGAGAGGACTTGGAGCCCTGCCTGCTGGGCAGAGGCAGAGAGGGGCTTAGAGCGGCCTGGAACTCTCCATGCCCTGAAGATCCAGGAAGTCACCTGAAGAACTGCCCACTGCCTCTGCTCACTCTGCCACCAGCCAAGGCATTCAGCAAGACCTGCTTTGGAGCTATGCTAACGCCCCCTGCTGACTGAAAACTGCTACTACACCCCCCAAAACTACGAAAAGGTAAGATAGGCAAACCAGCATGTTACTCCAAGTAAATGTACTTGATAATTTTTTTTGAATGCCGAATGCCATTTATTGAAGGAGGAAGGAGGTCTTAAATACAGGCTTACAGCCCAATGGGAGACCCCAGAGGGCAGAAGTTTGCTACCAATGTTTTACAATCTTGCTGTTAACACCCAACATGCAGGACACACAGACAAGGAACTTCCCTTAAGCATTCAGGAGGGTGGAATCTCACAGGGAATTAGCATAGGGGGGATATCAATGTCAAACAAGGGGATATAACAGCAAGCAAGGCAACAGTTACCAAAAACAGGGGCCAGGTCCTTATAGGTCCTTCCGCCCCTTTTACTAAAAAATGTGCTTCTGACTTAGATTGCGTGGGACATCAGCAGATCTCCCGTCATGGAGACACCTGTCCAGACCACACAGGTGCTCTGTCTTAGGATGATGAGCACCCCCCAGGAATTACCCATTTCTGAATACTCATTATCATACAGTCTCAATAGTGTGAGAGCTGCAGAGTTAACTGTTGCCAAAGATCTCAAAATGGCGCTGGCTTGCACTCTGTGTTTTTGACACAGAAAAGACCAACAGAAGTCTTAACCCACCCTTAGCCTAATGCTAAAGGCAACTGAGCCATTCCCATCCTTAATGAGCCTTGCTGCAAATAGGAGTCCTTGTAAGATAGTATCCCAAAAGCAAATGGAACTTGAGTTCACAAATTTATAACTTTTAAAGCCAATCGAAATGTACATAACTATTGAATTAATTTTGTCAAGCAGAATACAACGAAAGATTAACTAAGTGTGGTAGCTACTTTTGCTGCCAGGGTCTCCACTGTGCTAGCTGTAGTAACCAATTATGAAATGGCAATCCCAGAAACAGTAGTAGCAGTGGCTGTCACTGCTAATACAGCAACAATGGCAGCAGCAATGTCAAATTCTCTTCTGGAGCATGTGGGCATCCACTGGCATGGATACAACTCCAGTAACACGAACCACCAAGGGTCATTTTTCTTGATCCCAGCATGACTTAATCTGGCAGCTCTTCTGAAGATATATATATATCTTGGTTTTTCAAGACAGGGTTTCCTTGTGTAGCTTTGCGCCTTTCCTGGAACTCACTTGGTAGCCAAGGCTGGCCTCAAACTCACAGAGATCCGCCTGGCTCTGCCTCCCAAGCACTGGGATTAAACGCATGCACCACCACCTCCCTGCTTGGAGATAATTTTATACCTTAAAACTGACTGACAAATTTTGAGTAATTCTTGTAATATGGCCGACAACATTACCTCACATGAATTTTTTAAATTTTTCTTTTTTTTTAAATTTTTTTGAAATTATATTTGTGTTTTAATTTTACATATCAGCCATGGGTTCCCCTGTCCTCCCCACTCCTGCCCCCACCCCCGCCTTCCCCACAGCCCCTCCCCTCCATTCCCATCTCCTCCAGGGCCAAGACTCCCCTGGGGATTTGCTCAACCTGGTAGAGTCAGTAAAGGCAGGTCTAGTCCCCTCCTTCCAGGCTGAACAAACTGTCCCCGCATGTGCCCCAAGCTCCAAACAGCCAGCTCATGCACTAAGGACAGGTCCCGGTCCCACTGCCTTGGTGCCTCCCAAACAGTTCATGCTATTCAATTAGCTCACTTATCCAGAGGGCCTGATCCAGTTGGGGGCTCCACAGCTTTTGGTTCATAATTCATGTGTTTCCATTAGTTTGGCTATTTGTCCCTGTGCATTTTCCCATCTTGGTCTCAACAATTCACATTCTTACAGTCCCTCCTCTTTCTCAATAATTGGACTCCTGGAGCTCCACCTGGGGCCTTGCCGAGGATCTCTGCATCCACTTCCATCAGTTATGGAATGAGAGTTCCACCATCTGATCACCAGACTAGATCAGTTCAGGCTTTCTCTCGACCATTGCCAGTAGTCTACAATGGATGTGTCATTGTAGATTTCTGGGGACCTCTCTAGAACTCTGTCTATTCCTGTTCTCATGTGGTCTTCATTTATCATGGTCAGTTATTCCTTATTCTCCCTTTCTTTTCTTGATCCAGCTGGGATCTCCTGCTCCCCTAAGCTCTCTTTCCCTCCAACCTTGCCCTTCATTACTCCCACTCTCGTCCAGGTTGTTCATGTAGATCTCATCCATTTCTCTGTCATTGGGCGATCCCTGTGTCTTTCTTAGGGTCCTGTTTTTAAGGTAGCCTCCCTGGAGTTCACACGAATTTAAAAAACTTTTTGCCTGTATGATGAATGACATCATCCTGGAAATATATGACCTTCCTAAGGAATATATGGCTTGTACCATTTTGGCCTTCATCATAATAATTCACAAAGTGTTCAAACACTGGTTTAATAATAAGAACAAAGATGTGTCATTATTGGGACTGATACAGGCTTTAAAAGATAGCAATAAAGGCTTACATAAAACGATTCTTTTTCTGGAATCTGCTAACAAGGATTTACAAAACAGGCTTGTACCCAAAATTGATTTTATTGATAATAAATATGAATATTTAATGGATGTAACACAACTCTCCAGAGTGAAGTTGTGGCTACTCAGACACTATATAAGGAAGAAAGATTATCATTAATTGATAAGATAAGGTCCATGGAATCATGTGTTTCTGAAGAACATAAAAACTTCCATGATTCCATGAGAAATCTGGAACCCCTTGCAAGAGAGGAGCTTCACTTCATAGAACAGACTCTAGCTACTTATCTGCAAGCCCTGAAAGAAACTCTCAGTAAACAAGACAAGGAATCTAATAAGCAGAAGGGCAAGACAATACAGGTTGTAAAATCTCCAAATGGTTCTCATACAATGGCTTATCCTGTCATCATCCATGAAAAGCCAGCAGATGATACACACTCTGAGCCATATATGACATATACATTACAACTGATTTCAACAAGGGACTTTAAAAATATAAAGGAAGCAATAGTTTCATATGGGATATACTCCACATACATAAGACAGATGTTAAATTTGTGGTCTACCTTGCATAGAATCATTCCAGATTGACTGGCATCAGTTAATTTCAGCTGTTCTAGAATATAGTCAGCAGTTACAGTGGAAAAGCTGGTTGAGAGAAGAGGCAAGAAACTTAGAACAACAAGGTAAACTCAGAAGTTTTGTGATCTCCCAAGAGCAAATACTTGGTGAGGGATGTTTCACTGACAGGAATGTAGAAGCCAGTTATGATGAGCATACAATATCCCTATGCTGGCTAATGTAGAATGCAAAAGAATACTTACACCATTAAAGGTCAGATCAGCTCCAGTATACTAATGGTGTTGAGTCTCTTAACTACAATAATAAGGCTTGGATAGGAGAGACAAATCCCAGAGGTGAAAGAAGGTCTGGTGGTACCAAATGTTTTAAATATGGTACACCAGGTCATAAGGGTAAAAACTGTACATGGGATGCTCCTGGAGGTAATACTACTTCTAGAAATAGCCCAAACATGAGACCCCAACCTCCTGGATTATGTAGAAGAGGTGGCAAAGGCCGACATTGGACCAGTGAGTTCAGATCAAAAATAGATATACGAGGCAACACTTTAGTGGTGGAAAATGCCCCAGGGGGCCTCTTGCAGGCCCCTAAATCAAACATGATACAAACATTTCCAGCTACTGTGGAAGAAATTCGTCTCCAGGACAACTGAATAAACCAATGCCTAATGTAAACACTGATACTGTAATGGATGATAATACAGCTCTGATAGGTGAATCACAATTTCCAAAGAACACAATAAAACAAATATTTTGTCAGACTTCCATAAATGAACAAAGATCAGAACTTAGAAATAGAATTAATAGCCTGGTGTTGGAGGGCCTGGTAGACACAGGTGTGGATGTGGCCCTAATGACACCAAAACCATGGCATCCGTATTGGCCTCTTTGAGAGGTAGATGTCCAACTTCTAGGGATTGGAACCCTAGCTCAGATAAAACAGAGTTCAAGATGGGTTGAATGCATAGGGCCAGAAGGACAGAGAGGAAGGCTGAAGACATATGTAGCAAATGTAGCAGTAAATCTTTGGGGCAGAGATCTGTTACAACAGTGGAATACCCAGATTAAAATTCCTACACTCTCAGAAGAGGAATACAGATCAACGCATGTTTCTAGGAATAATATCATAACATGCTATAAAAAACAGTCACCAACCATTCAGGCTGTACACAAACAGAGCACAACTCTCAGAAGTACCAACTGCCTTACCTTTAATATGGCTAACTAATAAACCTGTCTGGATTGGACAATGACCTTTGACAAAAGAGAAGCTACAAGCTTTGAACAGCTGGTTCAAAAGCAGTTAAATACACAACACATTGAAGAATCTACCAGCCCTTGGAATTCTCCTGTATTTGTTATTTAAAAAAAAAAAGTCTGTTAACTGGAGAATGCTGACAGATCTGAAAGCTATTAATAAAGTAATTCAGCCGATGGGCTCCCTACAGACTGGGATGCTCTTGCCCTCTCTGTTACCCAAAGAATGGCCTATAATAGTTATTGACTTAGAAGACTGTTTCTTTACCATACCCTTACAACAAAATGATAGAGAAAAATTTGCTTTCACAGTACCTAATTATACTGTGATATCAATAGAAGGTCCTCCCACAGGGAATGTTAAACAGCCCTACCTTCTGCCAATACTTTGTACAAAAACCACTGGAGATAATTCGTGTAAAGTTTCCGCAACCCATAGTCCTTTGTTTATTACAATATAAAGCATGTTATAGGGATACCACACAATCCCACAGGCCAAGCAGTCATAGAAAGATCCAATCGAACTTTAAAGGATATGCTAAATAAACAGCAACAGGTAACAATGACTCCTAGAAATAGATTGCATAGTGCTTTTTTAAAAAGATTTATTTACTTACTTACTTACTTATTTATTTATTCATTCATTCATTCATTCATTCATTCATTCATTCATTATACACACAGTATTCTGCCTGCATGTGTCCCTGCAGGCCAGAAGAGGGCACCAGATCTCATTACAAGTGGTTGTGAGCCACCACGTGGTTGCTGGGAATTGAACTCAGGACCTTTGGAAGAGCAGTTGGTTCTTTTAACCACTGAGCCATCTCTCCAGCCCCCTGAGCCATCTCTCCTGCCCTGCATGATGCTTTATTAACCTTGAATTTTCTCAATGCTGATGAGAAAGGAACAACAGCTGCGGAGAGACATTGGATGACAGACAAAACTCCTGAGCTAAACCAACCGGTTTATTTCAAAGATGTGTTGACCTCAGAATGGAAACCTGGATATGTCCTACATTGAAGAAGGGGTTTTGCTTTTGTTTTTGCAGGAGAAGAAAAGCTATGGATACCAACAAAATTAATAAAAATTTAAATCAAACAGGAGAAACCCCTATATGAGGAGAAATAAATGCTCATCCACCAATGTGACATCTCTACAAGTTGTAAGAAAAATTTAACAATCAAAGGTTGGGGTAGGGTTCTGTTTTTGTCTTTCCAGGATAATGGAAATACCCATCTTCCAGAAATTGTTATGCCTTGGATATCTGGATGTTTACAGCAGAAAGAAAGAATCTATTGTTACCAATCAACACAGGGTAAAATCTCACTGTCTAACATTTATATCTCTATCAATCCAGAAAAGTTGTGGGTCCAACTCAATTATAAACCAAGCTGGCTTTGGAGATGGAATTGGCTCACTGCTTCTCTAAACCCTAGCATATTGCTAAAATAAAAGGTTGAGAGATTCTTCAGACGAGCCCTCTGGGGTGGGACAGAAGGAAACCAAAAAAAAGAAAAAAAGGGACCATTGTCTTCAAGATTCTAATTCTCTTACTCTTGATTTCTCAGAATCTTTTCTTACATGTCATGTCATCTTTAAATCCAAACTTTCCATTTTGATAAAAAATAAGTTTTTCCAATAGCAATCTCTGAAGTCTCCATAAGGAAGATGGGGCTCCAACAACAACTCTACCCAATCCAGAATGATGCCATGGTAATCATCATCATACTACACTTCTTGCCAGAATTTCAATCTTACCCATTCCTCTGAGACTTGCTGCAGAACCTACAGTTAGTCTAACTGAGATTTAACTATCTGAGCTTTCTTATAGTACCCAACAGAGATACCATTACCTCCTAATCAGCAGGAAGCAATTTTAAGAAAATGACACCCCTTCTCCCTAGGATTTCATATTTCTTTTTTTTCTTTTTTTTTTTTTTGAGGCTAGTACAATTTAATCTTCTACAAATGTGGAAATACCACTATACATACATACATACATACATACATACATACATACATACACACATATATTTGAGACAGAGTTTCACACATAGCTCGGACTGGCCTGGAACATGTGTTTCCTAGGCTGGCCTCAAACTTGCAGTTCCAAAAGTTATATCATGCTGAATGCCATTTATTGAAGGAAGGAGGAGGTCTTCAATACAGGCTTACAGCACAATGGGAGAACCCCGGAAGTCAGAAGTTTGGTACCCATGTTTTACAATCTTGCATCTAAGCTGTTAATGACCCATATGCAGGATACATTGACAAGGAACTTCCCTTACGCATTCAGGAGGGTGGAACCCAGCAGGAAATTAGCATAGGGAGGATATCAAGGTCAAGGGCAGCAAGCAAGACAACAGTTACCCAAAACAGGTCCCCCCTTTTACTAAAAAATGAGCTTCTGACTTAGGTTGCATGGGATGTCAGTAGGTCACGTTGCTGCTCATGGAGACACCTGTCCAGGTGACACAGGCATTCTATCTTAGCTTGGTGAGCGCCCCCCAGGCATTACCCATCTCTGAATACTCATTATCATACAGGCTCAATCGTGTAAGGGCTGCAGAGTTAACTGTTGCCAAAGATCTCAAAGTGGTGCTGGACTTGCAAACTCTATGTTCAACACAGAAAAAACCAACAGAAGTCCTAACCCAACCATAGCCAGAAGGTAAAGGCAACTGAGACATTCCCTTCCCTAATGAGCCTTACTGCAAATTGGAGTCCTTGTAAGATAGTATCCCAAAAGCAAATGGAACTTGAGTTCACAAATTTATAATTTTCAAAGACAATCGAAATGTATATAACTATTGAATTAAATTTATCATGCCCAATAGAATGAAAGATTAACTAACTGTGGTAGCTACTGTTGCTGCTAGGGTCTCCATTGTGCTAGCTGTAGTAACCAATTATGAAAAGGTAATCCCAGAAACAGTAGTAGCAGTGGTTGTCACTGCAAAAACAGCAACAATGGCAGCAGCAATGTCAAATTCTCTTCTGGAGCATGTGGGCATCCACTGGCATGGATACAATTCCAGGAACATGAACCACCAAGGGCCATTTTTCTTGATCCCAGCATGACTTAAGCTGGCAGCTCTGCAAAAGAACAACTAAGAAACAAAGAAAAAACAGGCAACTCACAAGGAGCTGAACTAATGGTCTCATAATGGCTACATTCAGGCCCATATATTTTAAGGTATCTTCAAAGTGGTCTAAATGAATTTCAGGAGGCCAATAAATGTTGCACTGAGCCACTCCTGAAAAGTAGGTACTACACCAGCTCGAAGAGGATTGTGAAAATGAAAAGGCTTATCTGGCATGCCACTGTTAAGAAATGGAGGTCTGTGACCTTCAGGGTTATCCTTAATCTCCAAGGTGTCTCAGTATGGCGGTTTCCCAGAAAATTAGGAATCGAACTACCTCAAGACCGAACTATACCACTCTTGGGCATATGCCCAAGGAATGTTCAACCATACTACAAAGATACATGCTCAACTATGTTCATAGCAGCATTATTTGTAATTGCTAGAACCTGGAAACAACCTAGATGCCTGTCAAGTGAAGAATGGATTAAGAAAATGTGGTACATATACTACTCAGCAGAGAAAAACAATGACAGCATGAAATTTGCGGGCAAATGGATGGTACTAGAAAAAATCATCCTGAGTGAGGTAACCCACACCCGGAAAGACAAACATGGTATGTACTCACTCATAAGTGGATTCTAGATATAAAGCAAAGAACAATCAGACTGCAACCCACAGAACCATGGAAGCTATATAGCATGGGGAATCCTAGGATGACTGTGGCCTTTAGTAAGTTTTGGTTTTACTCAATTACTGAGCAAGCCTCAATGAAACATTTCACTATTAAGATAAGAATTTATACTGTATCAAGTTGATAATAGAAAATTAATTAATTAATTAAAGAAGAAAAAGAAAAAATAAAAGAAAAATTTGAACTATTAAAAACAAACAAACATTTTGCTAAAGCAGAAAGGGGGAACTTGGGGTTCATCATTCCTCTCCACATTCTATTCTTTCCCTTATATTATATATTTTAAATTTTTTGTCAGTGGATTCTGCTGGAGTATCCACTATAGATAAGCACTGGAGGGCTCCTGTTGCAAATCACCCTCTGTAGCAATGGAAGGATCTTTCTAAGGTTTCATATTTCTCAGTGTTATGGATGATGGTTATAGGGTTAGGGTGGAATAAAATATTAAACTCAGTATTCTCCTTACGAAAAGAAAAAGTGTCTCAAAAAAAAGGAAAAAGAAGAAATGGAATGGATAGGTATAAGTTATTATGGTAGATTATTGTATATACTAGTAAACAAATTCAGTAAAATAGCAGCCTTAGATAATTTGCACTGTTATGGATTCTTATATGTTGATACAAATGTATACTATTTTTATATTCCTGTTTAAGATAATTTGTATATTGATACAAACACAGAAGTATATTTGTTATAATGTACATATGTTTCTACTCTTATATTAAATATTTGTATATTGATACAAATGTAAATTTATATCTGTCATATTGTATATATGTTCTATTTCTGTTTAGGATATTCTGTATATTGATAAATATTTAAGATTACTGTCATATTGTATACTGCACTATACATTCCTACCTCTGTTATAAATACCTTGTGTATTGTCACAATTTTGAAGTTGCCATCCTTTACCATACATTTGCTTATAAACTGTTTATCTTGTTTATATGAAGCCTTGGTCCTTACGTTATTTAGGTAGATAAGACCTATGCTTGTCATCTCTATAGTTATGTTACTTAGGTTATCCAGATTTACAGATACATAGGTCGGATGGACAGGTAATCTTCAAACACTTCATAGACCTAGAGAATATGGCATTTAAGTAACTTAGAATTCTGTTGACATGAGAAACAATTGCTCCTGGCAGCACCAATTTGATCCCAAGAGAACGTTGGGCTTCTAAGACATTTCCATTTGGAAATTTGTCTTCTTGGCACAAAATGGTCTACTGGGCAAAGAACTGCCCTTGTCTCAACTGCTGACAGTACAAATGCTGTCCTTCTGGACAAGTGGGATACAAGGAAAAGTGACTTCTGAACTCTGCCAAGACAGGGGTGAGATGATCTTTCAGAATTCCTGCTTCTGAAAATGGTCTGTCAGATACTCTAGGCCTGTAGCCAATTTGAATGCACCAACAAAGTTGAGAAACATTAGGTGACTGTCCATGCTGCCAGCTGTCTCTGTCTACTTTGCAAGATTCCCGAAAGTTGCTTGCATCCATCTTTCATTTCTCAGGTAATATTATGTTCCTTCTCAGATCTTTTATGGATTGAAGACTAGCAGTTATAGTTACAACTTAGAATGTATATAATATCTTAGATAGAACATATTAAGTATTAGATTCAGGTTCTTTAGGACAGGACACCTTTGGGGATGATGTTTGTAACATGCCATTTACCTATGCTCTAGATTTCTCTGCATTGTAGTATGTGATTCTTGCTTGATATTGTTCTCATTGGTTGTAGTTCCATCTTATCTAGGTCATTATCCCTCATTACTTCATGACAACATTTGATAACAATTCCTTTTTATATATACTTGTATTTTGTTAGAACCTTATTTAGACAAAAGGGTGAGATGTAGTGGGTAGCCATTCCAGCTTTGATCTGGAAGTTTTAACCGCCACTAAGGCTTCAGCAACTGACATGCATACAAGGCAGGGTGAAAAGAGGACCCTGAATACCAGAGATCCAGATGGGCCAGCTCTCTTGGTTCCTGGACCCTGGATGCTGGAGGTAGACTGAGCAGAGTTCTCCAGAGGACACTGCCGGACTGTGCCACACCTTTGCCAGACCCTGTTACCTATCCCTTCACTGGTAAGTTACCCCCCCCAAATAAACATCCCTTTTAACTACATGGAGTGGCCTTAATAATTTCACCAATAGATTATTTGGAAGTTTTTCATCAAAAATTAATTTTATTGACTATACCAGCTTGCAAGTAGACATGGACTCTGATTCTTACACAGGTCCCTATGCATTTGCAACTCCACAACAAAAGCCAGGACTTTATGAGGACATTCATTCCCTTGTCTCATTCTCCTTCCCACTGACCTGCATTCCTGTGTTACCAGCACTGAGTGGCACAGGCAGTTTGAGGTGTTCAAAGCAACTCTCAATGACAAGGCATGTCTGGCCTAATGGGCTGGGTTGTTTGGTGTCAACTTGATACATGCTGAAATCACCTAGGAACAGGGAACCTATATTGAAAAAGAATCCCTCTGCATGATCAGGTAGTAAGGAGGATTGTAAGGCATTTTCTTAATTAGTGATTGATAGGGAACAGCCAGTTCATTCAGTGGGGCTATCTCAAACCTAGTGTTCCTGGGTTCTATATAAAAGTAGCCTGGGCAGGTCATGGGGAGCAATAGAATAAGGAGCACCCTCCATGGCCTCTGCATCAGCTCCTTCCTCCATGTCTCTGTCCTGTCTGAGTTCCTGTCCTGACTTCCTTTGATGATGAACAGTGATATGGAAGTGTAAGCCAGATAAACTGTTATCTCCCTAATAGGTATTTTTCAGGTGTCTCAATAGAGCAAATAAACAAAAACTAAGACACCTACCTGACAACTTGCTCTAAAAAGAAATAAATAACCATTTGTGGAAAATCAAAAGAAGTTCTTAGTGAATGAGAGACATCAGAAATGTAGAAAACACAAATTAGTGACCTCTGTACAAAAAAATGGAATAAGAAGAGAGGTAATGTGGTGTTTTGAATAATAATGGCCTCCCTTAGTCCTTACGTCTGAAAGCTCAGTCATCAGGGAGTGGTGCTAAGGAGGGATTAGGGGGTAAAGTGTTGCTGGCATAGGTGTGGTCTTGGGGGAGTAAGTCTATCACTGGGGGTGAGCTTTGAGGTTTAAAGGTCCAAAGCCAGGACCACTGCCTTTCTCTTTTCCTGCTGCATGTGGATCTGGATATAGAACTACCAGCTACCATGTCTGCCTGGGTGCTGCCATGTTCCCCACCATGATGATAATAGAATAAACATCTGAAACTGTAATGAAATGCTTTCCTTTAAAATACTTGCCTTAGTCATGCTGTCTCTTCACAGCAATAGAACACTGACTGAGTTAGAAACTGGTGCAGGGAACAGGGTACAGCTGTGACAGGCCAGACCATGCTGCTTGTTGGTGGATTGTGGACTTTGGGACTTTAGATTTGGAAAGTGGCTGAATGCTTTAAGTGGGGCTTAATAGGCCACATTAGAAAGAGCTTGGAGGTAGTAGTAGTGCAGAGAGAAATGTAGATAAGGATGGTTCTGCTCAAGAGCTTTTAGAAGAGAAAATGAGTAAGTGCCATAGAGACCATTCCAGTGGTATTTTGACAAAGAATGTGGTCACTTTTGGCCCTGCTTTCTGAAGGAGGCTAAATAGAAGAGGTTTAGGTTAACAGCATTAGGAGAAGACATGTCAAGAAAGCCTAGCATTGACTCTACACAGTGGTTATTTGTGGTCACTCTTATGGAGATTTTCAATGAAAGGGAGCAATCTTTGCCTACATGTCAATCTGAGTTTGATACCTACTGAATCATCTCCAGCGCCCAAACATAGACTTTTAATCAAGCCTCAACACTCTGAACACTCACTTTTCAGTGTGAGCATTTGAATGCACACACACAAAATTCTGAGTCAAGTTTAGGAGTGGAGATATGGCTCAGCAGTGAAGGCCACACATTCCTCTTGGAGAAGACATGGCTTTCATCCCCAGATCTAACCTGGTGATGCACAATCATGCCTGCATCTTCTGATGTCCTCTTCTGTCTTCTGTGTACACCAAACACTCGTGGAGAACATACATACATGGATGCAAAACACTCATACAGTTCAAGTAAATTCAGTAAATTAAAAACACAACCCCCAAATCACTTATGTGTCACCACAGATAAACAGCCAGGCAAACATAGAAATGTGACAGATATCTGCAGGTAACACTTTAAATTAGTAATTAAAAGAATCAAGGAATTAGATAGAAGGATAGAATTCCATGATTGTAGACAAGAAGCTTCATAACTATGTCAGTACACATTTGAGATATAGATTCAACAAAAGTCCAACAAAATGTCTATATACTAATGCTATCAACAACAGAAAAATGAAAAAAGATCACCATGAAGAACAAATGATCTACACTAGATTGAATAAATAGTACACAAAGTGACATCAACAGATTTGAAAACTTCCCATATACCTACAATAAGACGTACTGTTTGGAAAAGAATAAAGACATTAAGAGAACATCAGAGAAAACTTAGAAATAGACACAATTAAAATATAGTCAGTGTTGACAAATGAGGACATGAAACACACCTCAAAGGATTTCATGTTACCTTGGGGAAATCCACAGGACCTCACTGGTTACCATGGAAATTCATGGGACCTCAAGGAACCTCATAAGACCACCTGGATCATCCTGGAAACTCTCACAAGACCTCAAAGGTCCTCTTTTCCGGGTGCTGCCATTTCCATTCATGCCTCCCATGACCTGCTACCTTTGCCATTTATCTGCCAGTGAGTGGTTTTCCATATAGCTATGCCACTGCACAGGCCCCACGAACTGCAGATGTTCCTTTGGCCTTATTTAGCTGTTTGTCTTACAGCCAATTGTGGTTTACTGATTTTGTGGTATCTTCCTCAAACTTAGCCATTCCTTCTCAAGTCTAGAGGTTGACACTTTTCATTTTAGTTCGGGTCCATCAATGATTGATGAGCCATCAGTAAACCATGCCTTAGCCAAACAATTTGACCATTCTGTTGGTCCCTACAGTTCAATAGTTGCCTCTCTTGGAGGAGGAGTTAGCACTTTTGGCAACTGAACTATTTCTTCAGTGCTAACCATATCCCAGTCACTAAGGAATTCTGTTATGTACTAGTTCCACTGTAATACCTTTCCTTCCATGCTGAGAACTCTGACTTTGAAGAGATCCAATCCAGCATTGTAAGGGGCACCCAGATGACCATAGGATAATTGGCCTTCCTATCAGGTTCTCCATGCCTCAAAAAAATGGGCAGATTTTTTCTGAGAGGATATTTATTCTCCTTCTATGGAAAGTGTTTGCAATGGAATCCATATGGTAAATGTAGATGGACTCCTTTTTGCTTTAGGAAGAATCCATAGATGCCAAGTAAGCAATAAATATGATATCTATCATCAGGATACCATGTGGTTAAACAGTGGTCAAGGTTGCATGCACAGAGAAGAGCATAAAGGCAGCAACAAAAGCTGCCCTTTGTTCCTGTCCCCATTGGAGATTAGCTGCCTTTCTAGTAATTTTGTAGAGGATTTATTACAATAACCTGTAAACACTGCCTCTGACTTTTGACCCTGAGTAATGGCATTAAAGGCGTGAACTAGCATGCCTTTAAAAAAAAGTAAGCTGTAGAGATCTGGTCTCTGCAGGGATGAAAAGCATGGGCCATCACTGCTCTCTCAAACATCTTAGCTCCCAATCTAACTCTGAGACATTTAGAAAAACAATTTGAGCTGTAGTAACCATTTGAATTTACTTTAAAAAATTTAAATCTCTTAACTGTGATTTTTAACAGCAAACAATAAAAATATCATTTTTGTTTAAGAAGAATACTGAAAAGCTGATGTCCAATATATCATGGATCACGTTACAATCTACAGTCTAACATTGTAGCATTAAGACATGTGCTACAAGAAAACCCATGTTTCATTTCATGCCATAAAGACAAGTGTACCATTGGTAAATTATCATTAGAAATACTTTAAAAAAATTTTTCATGTCTGATCAAATGAAGGGCATTTATTAGTCTTTATATTAGCTTGGATTGAATGACCAAGCTGTCTGATGAACTGTCACCTCTCCTTATTCAGCAGGTCCCTCCTATTCAAATCGTACCTTTATCAACCTGATGGTATTCACCACCATTTTTCTCCTGTGAAAACAAAGGCAATTTCATCCCCAATGGAACACATATCATAGTTTCAATTCTGAGGTTATCATATCTTTAAAATACACAAACTGATTTAATTCATAAGTTCTTTGTACTATAAAATATCTCTCTGCACCTATTGTCTGTTCTCATGGGCATATAAAAATTTGAAGTTAATAAACCACTGTGTAATCTAACTTTGGGAGTTTTGATGCTGACAGATAATGATTGGATCAGATTTTATATTGGGGCCTCCAGCAGGCCCACTCAGAACATTTCCCAATGTCAAGGGTTACCTTGTCTGTCCCTTCATGATCTGAATTCAGCAGTAAAATGCCAGCCTTTGCCACACCTTCTGCATACTCAAGAAGGCTGAGACGTCTTTTAATTATCTCTAGAAAGTATGATGGGAATTCTATGCAGGGGCTTTATCCATGAGTCACAACTTCTCTGGATTTATTAAATATTGCACTGTACTCATGTTTAGTGCCATAACTGAGTTTTGGGTCCAGAAGGTCAAACTATCTCCTGAGCCCATCTGCCACATTCCTGCCATCACCCCATGTTCCACACTGGTTGTTTCCCTTTCACAGTGAGCTCACACTCCCTGGAGGAGATCTGTGATGTAGGTGACATGTCAGAAGTTGTAACATGTGAAGTGTTGCAGAGTAATGGGAATCACAGGGAGAGTGTAGGGAGTCATGGTGTGATGGGGCTGACTGAGCACCATTGGCAAGGTCTCAGGCTGATCTCCAGGTGCATGAGTACTGCTAATCATCCTGCAGGCTGAGCAAGGTGGTCCCTAAAGCTTTATCTTGCAAAGGTGAATGATGGAGACTGAATGGCTGAGCCGTCTCCTCAACAGCCTTGGGATTGCACTGGTTGCATCTACAGTAAGACACAATCACACACCTAACTCAAAACCTGATCTTAGTGGTCATGGAACGCTGAAGCAGAAACATGCCCTGAGGTACCTGGCCCAGGCTGGATAGAGCAAGCTATCCCTCTCTGTACAGCAACTGCTGTCTCTATGTCCCATCACCTGACCGTGCTCCACAGAGACAGTAGTAACTAGTTTCTCTGCAGCAAGACTGTCAGTACTATTGCCTCCTCCTCCTCAGAGCTGGCCAGGATAGCCTGCTGTACCTCAAAGCCTCCTTTAGCATAAAGGCTTCTTTGGAAGTTCTGTAATCTGGAGGGGGTGGGATTTCATGAGCGGCCACCCTGTTCCAGCATGCAACCAGAGACCTCTTCACTGGAACTTGATACAGGCTACCAGATTCAGGACAGGAGCTGACCCAACTCAGAACTTGTGTTTAAATACCCCAGGTGCTGAAAATGTTCCTCATTTAAATGTTTGGGAAGGAAAAAAATTCAAACAATTATTTTGTCACCCTTGAAAGGATTCCAGATCATGTTTTGATGTTCATCAAATCTTGGCATCCAGATTGGCCTTTTCAGGGGGGAAATATTCAGCTTCTAGAGATTTGAATTTGATCTCAGGGAAAACAAAGTACAAAAGGGGTGGAATATATAGGGCCAGAATGACAAACAGGAAAACTAATACAGCCATGAATTTAAGGGGATGTGATTTTTGCCGCAATCAAAAACACAGATTATCTTTTAATGACTCAAGGCCCTGTGTACTCACAGCACAAATAAACCAGGCACTGTCTGAACTTCAGGTCAGCAAATACTTTGTCTAGTTGGCTCTAGATAGAATGCCACAATGCCTCCCCTGTCTTTAGGGTCTCCATTGGCACATCGCGGGGAATTCTAGAGTCTAGAGATGCTTTGCAAAGCCCAATAACATATAGAGTCAACTTGGAGTATAATATCAATTTATGGGATGCCCACCTTTGACCTGTGACCTCCACACATGCACATTCACACAAACAAAACTCACAAAATGATACAACTGAGGGCCAGTGAGATGATTCTGGAGATAAAGATACCTGCTGCCAAGCCTGCTTATCTATCTGAGATCCATCCCTGGGAACCACATGACTGAAGGAGAAAATGGATTCAGGTAAGTTGTCCTCTGATTCCCACACATGCATGCCCTCACCCCTACATTAATAAATACATGCAGTCCTAAGAACTTTATAAGAGTACACATGGGATACATGGTTTCAAATTCTGCTAATGGTCCATTTATTGTCTTTCTCCTTTGTTGAGTGACTTCACCTCTCTATGCCTATTATTCAGACAGATGTGTGTGCACCACACTTGTTACCATAGTTACAATAACCAATTGGAACAATACCCAGAGTTGCTCTAGCCACACTGGTCTTCCTTCTCTGTTTCAGTTTCCCATGTGAGAAGTGGAAGGATTCTGCAATATTTTGCCACCTGGGATGTTCCTCAGTTTTGTGTAAATCTCAGCTTAGTGTTCTCCACCAGTGAGAAAGAAGGAAGCCTCTTTTTCTTCAGTCTCCTTGTCCTTGTTCAGGGACTCCTGGGCACAGCCCTGGCCCTGGTATGCTCACTCACCCTCTATATGAGGCCACTGAAGCTGCAACTAAGCCTTGACTATGGCCTCAATAGTGTATATCTCTCTCTTCATAAGCAATGGTCACACTGCATTTGTGGCCCTAGCCCACTGAGACTCTCAGGACATTTAGACCCCAAAGATGATTGAATCTTGGGCCTCTTCCCATCCTTCCATGCTGAACTGGTGGCATTCCATTTCAAGCAAGGTTCTGGATTCTAATCCAACCCTGGGAACATTTAGATCTTGTCATGCACCTCTGGCTACTACCTGTGAGCCCCGAGACACACAGGCCACTCTGTGCTCTGGCTTGCTCACTCCCTAGTCCAGCCCTGTTCTCCAGACACTTAGGAAGCCAAAGAGTAGGATTCAAGGACTACAGTATGAGTTCTAGGCCAGTCTAGGTAACTGAGATAGACTCCATCTCAAAACACACACACATAGTTTATTTTAACAGAAGTTTGTGTTTGCAGTTTTGGTTTGGTTTGGGGCAGGTTTTCAGTGTAGACCTGTATATGAAAAACTCAGCTACATCAATGTTTTCCTATCAGATTGTGGAAAATTGGAATACTTGCTCAGCACACATAAGACCTCTGCACAAACAGGGCATGTTAGTAAAACCTGTCATCCCAGTAACTGAAGGTGGAAGCAGAAAGGTCTGAAGTTCAAGGTCAGCCTGAACTTCATCAGCCTGTTTTTTTTAAAAAAAAAATCAATGATTAACAAAAATATATCAGGGCTTAGTGTTCACCATGGCACAGCTTAGCAGGTAAAAGTGCTTGCAACTAAGACTGATGATCCTGGTGTGGTCCTCAGAATGCAAATGGTAGAAAGGAAGAACTGGGTCACACGGGCTGACATCTGATTTCAAACTATACTATTCATGTGGATTCACAAAGATAAAAATAATAAATTGAATCTTAAAAGAACTAAAAAGGGATGAGATATTGTTTAGCAGTTTAGTACCTGGCATGGACTGCATGGTGACCATTGCTGTTTGACAAAATTGAGCATTTTTATTTCAATTTTAAAAATTCTCACTATATGTTATGTAGTTTTCCTTATGCCTTTTATTGAGGGAATTTTTTTTTTTTTTTTTTTTTTTTTTTGCTGGCTACCTTGGAGGATGGGAACATATAGATAGGCAAAGCATCTCTTTAATCAAAATTCTTGGAAAAACTCCCCACCACCATGGAACCACACAATGTGATTACTATGCCTAATCTCAGAACACAAGAATCCCCATTGTGTTCCCTGATTTCACCAAAAATAGAGAACTTAATGATTTACTAACTGGATAGACCTAGTTCCAAGGATGAAAGCAAATATGAAAGGAAACAATGGGCTCACATCCAGAAAGGCATTAAGATACTTGCTGAATTTATCATTTATCACTTTTTTTTTTTTTTTGGTTTTTTGTTTTTTGTTTTTTGAGACAGGGTTTCTCTGTAGCTTTGGAGGCTGTCCTGGAACTCGATTTGTAGACCAGGCTGGCCTCGAACTAACAGATATCCACCTGCCTCTGCCCTCCCAGGTGCTGTGATTACAGGTGTGCGCCAAAACTGCCCAGCGAATTTATCAATTTTTGCCTCAGGAAAAATGCTGTAATGAGGTTGATGGCTGCTTTTATCCTAAAATCATTAAGTCTGTTTTTAACCTGCTTGAGTCTAAACTAAGATTCAGTTATTGAGCATAAAATGTATAGTCGTTTTTCAATAAAGCAGCAACTATACTGCTTCATGCTCAGACCATGGCAGTCTCCTTCATCTGCTGATGCCTGAACACTTCTTTGGGGCCTGAACCCATATGGAACTGGATTAAACAAGTATCTCTTGTAGAAAACAGAGTTCAGTTTACAGTACCCACATGGCAGCTCACGTCAGCTCACATCTTAAATTACCACATTGATTACATCCATATGGTACTGTCCAGTATGAATTCTTTCATGACTATGAAGATTACTCTTCTTTGCAAATGCTTTACCACATTGGTCACATTTATAGGGTTTCTCTCCAGTATGAATTCTTTCATGATTGAGAAGATTACTCTTCTGTACAAAGGCTTTACCACATTGATTACATTCATAAGGTTTCTCTCCTATATGAATTCTTTCATGACTTTGAAGACTACTCTTCTGTGCAAAGGATTTACCACATTGTTCACATTTATAGGGTTTCTCTCCAGTATGAATTCTTTCATGACTATGAAGATGAGTCTTCACTGCAAAGGCTTTACCACATTGATTACATTCATAGGGTTTTTCTCCAGTATGAATTCTTTCATGATTGTGAAGATTACTCTTCTTTGCAAATGCTTTACCACATTGGTCACATTTATAGGGTTTCTCTCCAGTATGAGTTCTTTCATGGGTGAGAAGATAACTCTTCGTTGCAAAGGCTTTACCACATTGATGACATTCATAGGGTTTCTCTCCAGTATGAATTCTTTCATGACTTTGAAGATGACTCTTCTGTGCAAAGGCTTTACCACATTGATTACATTCATAGGGTTTCTCTCCGGTATGAATTCTTTCATGGCTGAGAAGATAACTCTTCCATGCAAAGGCTTTACCACATTGATTACATTCATAGTGTTTCTCTCCAGTATGAATTCTTTCATGACTTTGAAGATGACTCTTCCATGCAAAGGCTTTACCACACTGATCACATTCATAGTGTTTCTCTCCAGTATGAATTCTTTCATGACTGCGAAGACTACTCTTCCCTGAAAAGGCTTTATCACATTCATTACATTCATAGGGTTTCTTTCCAGTATGAATCATTTCATGAATTTGAAGACTGCTCTTCTGTGCAAAGGCTTTACCACATTGATTACATACATAGGGTTTCTCTCTAGTATGAATTCTTTCATGACTGCGAAGACTACTCTTCCCTGAAAAGGCTTTATCACATTCATTACATTCATAGGGTTTCTTTCCAGTATGAATCATTTCATGAATTTGAAGACTGCTCTTCTGTGCAAAGGCTTTACCACATTGATTACATACATAGGGTTTCTCTCTAGTATGAAATCTTTCATGACTGTGAAGATTTCTCTTCTCTGCAAAGGCTTTACCACATTGATTATATTCATATGGTTTCTCTCCAGTATTAATTCTTTCATGTCTGTGAAGATCACTCTGTACAAAGGCTTTTCTACACTGATTACATTCATAGCATTTCTCTCCAGTTTGAATTCTATGTACTTGATTCTGTAGACTGTGACATGAAATGACTTTATAACCTTGATTATACTCATAGGGTTTTTCTTCTAAATGAGTTCTTTGGTGTACTTCTAAAGAGCAATCAGATCTAAAAGCTTTATCATGTTGATAGAGGGCCTCTTTGTTTTTGGGTTTTTGGTGTGTTTGAAGATGCCTGTAAAGCCTAAAGCCTTTACTAGATGACTCACATTCAGTATTTTCTCTTCCCACATGAGATTTTTCACATCTTTGAAGAGAACTTGAAGAACTCAGGGTCTGACCACACTGACTGCATTCATAACATTTTCTTATATTGTGAGCAACACTACATGTACATGGTGAACCAGTAGAGGAAGATGAATTTCCATATTCATAAGGTTTTTTTCCAATGAGAGTTTGTTGATGAATTCCCAATGAAGTTGGAAAACCAGTTAATTGTAAACTTGTATCACAGTCATCATGTCTTCTCATAGTGGGGACTACCACATATCTTCCAGTCGTTCTGAGTGAAACAGAAGTCCAGTGCTTCTTTCCATTCCCCTTATGCTCACATGGATTGTATCCAGAGTGACAAATGACACACCTGGTAAAGGAAGATAACAAATAAAGGGTTTTCACATTGCATTCACATAGTCAAATGTTTTGTGTGTCATACAGATGTGGAATAGAGATTCATGGTTCTACACCAAGACAACCTCTTGGTCACTCATAAAGTGGTCCTCTCAATAAACTATGCAAAATCACTCACCACATATATATGAGCAACACTAGCTTCAATACCAAAGCTTTGCTTATAAAGGTGTTGGCCATACACTAATTTCCTTACCAATGATATGACAATTGGAAGGCATGATGGTAATTGGATGGACAGTTATACAACATGCCTTTCACATGGCTATGATTGAAACTGTGACATCTATATGGCATTGTTTCCTTGTCTTGTCCTTAAAGGAATGCTTTGCCAACAGTTATGAGCTACATGACATTGGTGTACATAGAGTTGTGACAATTTAATAATCATTCCAAAGCTATGTCTAATTATACAGTTCCTTTTCATTAAAAGTTGAGGGCACATTAACATTTTTTCAAACTGTTTGAAATCTCCTGCTCAGGCAGCCCCAGTGCAGAAAGCCCAACATCCGTGGATCCTCCCCCAGAGATGTCTGGGACCATGCCTACCAGCTATTTAAGAGCAAGCCCATACATCTGCCATGGGTGCTCACATGATCTGTCTCCTGCTTTCCTGAGAGGCACCTGGGAGTGCTCTGCTTTTCGCTGCCCTGTTTATTAAATCTGGATTTATTAATTCAGTTTGATTTGTGTTATTGCATTGGTGACATAGGAACCCACCAACCGGGGATCCAATACTTATCTTTGGTGCACTGGCCGGAGTGACTAGTCCTTCCATAACCATGTGCTGTGGCTGTGGAAGGCCATTCACTCTCTGCCCACTCCACCTCTGACACACTGAATGAGCAGCTCAGTAAGCCTCCCATTCCCAAACCACAATGTCTTAAGTGGTCCAGGACCTCTTGCAACCTCCAGACTGCCTGTTGAGCCACGGTAGTGCCAGGTGACTCCAGCCTGTTTCAGAATAGGACAGTCAATGCCCTTGGAATTCCCCTGTGCCAGAAAGACTTCACCACAGAGTCCACCCCACACACAGCTCCCAGATGTGATTTGTGTACCCACTCTCACAACCACATCCCCAGCAAATGGCTTGTGAATGGGTACTTGCTAACTCCAAGTTCAGTCTCCAGAAACTCTCGGGTTTTCTCCTCCAAATTGAGGATGCAAATATACTGCCCCCTTCTTCTCTCTTCCCTGTTACTCTGCATCTTGTTCCTAGCGTGTAGTTTGGCCACACTGTGATTCTAATGCTCCCATTCCTCTCCCTCTCCAGTTCTGTTTGTCTGTCTGCCTGCCTCTCTACTTCCTGGTGTATGATCTGGTCAGACCAGGATTCTCTCCACAATGCATCCATTCTCTCTGTTCCTGTCTGCTCTCACATCCTGAACTACTGCATAAATATCTCCAGCCTGTTTGTCTGTCTGTCTGCTCCCTACTACTTTCCTCCCTCCCACCAGAGCTGCTGCAGCCACCTCCACCACCACCACCACTAACCTCCACCACCACCACCACCTTGCTGCAGCCCATGGGGTCCCTCTTCCCATACTCCCCACCCCTAAAATTCTTCCTGCCCACTCAACCCTTAAACCTGTTCTCCTTCAACACACTCTGCTACACTTTCCTCTCTCCTAAAAATCTCTTTTTCCAAAATTCTCCACTTGCCGCTCTGACTTACTCAACTGGGCAGCATGTGCTGCTACTCTGTTTTTCAGTTTCCCTCTGCAGCGCCTGCTCTGGGATCCTGGTATCAGGCTACCCGACCTCCTAGAAGTCTCCTTTAAAAAAATTGTTTCTGTTAATGATCCTGTTTACTTTTTATGTGTGGTAGAAATGTGGCCACACTTGTGTGTTTCTGACTGGTTTTGAATGTCTGAGTTTACGTGTCCTGAATATGTCTTGCTCATTGGGTATGTTTTAAAATCTAGATGGCTTGTGACTCCAGGTTGAAACTGTTCTGGAGAACATCAACAGCCACCATTTTGACTGAGGCTAAAGAAATACTTCACCACCATCTTTAATAAGGGTAACCACTTGGACTGGCCCCACCAAAGAGACATGAGCTCTCCAATATAATTTGGGTTAGGATCTATTTCTGTTTGATAATTTCTGTCCTGTCCTAAAAACAAGGTTTATTAAACAAGATTTAAAACAATGCTGGTTTTGATAATTGATATTGAAATTAAATTGTTTGCAATGTTAAAACTTGGTTTTGCCTGATATATCTCAGGATCACCACTGAAAACTACAGACTGAATCTTCTGGCTTTTACTAACATTGGTCAGCTGTAACTAATTGGGTAAACTGTATGTCCAGACTTAACTTACATATGCCCTCAAAGTTAAACCTAAAAAACCTTTGTCTACTTTAGATAAACGTAACAGATTTGGTTCCCCCATTCTCAAACACTCTCAGAGATCTGAGAATATGGCATTTAATATAAAAACTTTTTATGAGAGACATGGCAACTCCTGGAAGCATCCTGTATCATCTCCAAGAAGATGGAAGACCACAGAAGATCTTCCACCTGGAGGCTTGCCTCAAATGTAACAAAGCCAGCCACACCACCAACCAAGGACACCAACTGGACAAATGCTAACAGGTGGATTTCATGCATGTGCCCACTCATAAAAAGCTCCGTATCTCTTAACTCTCATGACACATTCACAGGATGGATGTTCCTCCAATCTCCTGGGAAACAGCAGATGCTATATGGCTCCAGTACTCCTGGAAAACATCATCCCTAGGTTTAGCATGCCATCTCCCCAAGCTCCTGGGACTTCAGTGCTGGCACCACCAATCCAGGCACAAGTGGGCAACTACCCAGCAACTGAAATCTTGTTTTCCAAGATGTCCCAATTAAGGGCATATCTGCCCTCATGCCTCACTCATTCACCCTAGACTCTTTTGTACAACCAGGACACTTCTCAGTTCCATTCTTTCTGGCAGTCTTCCTACTACCAATGGCTATTCATGTTCATAAGCCAGTGATAATAAGCTATTCTTTTTCCTCCTAGCAACCTGCATGCTCTGCCTCCTCAAGAACAGATGCCTGAGGTCTCCTGGACTGCAGCTATCCAAATGCTTCTCCACCCATACCCCTGCTGAGCATGGACCCATCTGACTCCCAACTCCTTCTCCCACATGGTCCCATGCTAGCAGGAAGAAGACTTTAACCTGAACGCATATGTACCCCCCAAAAAGTTAGGATGTTTAGAATCTCCAGCTGAGGGGGCCTCATTCCAGAAAGCCCACCATGGGTGACTCCTCCCCCAGAGTTGCCTAGGACCATGCCTTCCTGAGAGCCCCCTGGAGTGCTCTGCTTTCCTATGCTCTGTCTATTACATCTGGATTTATTAATTTGCTTTGATTTGACTTATTGTATCAGTGACAGAGGAACCCAGCAACCAGGAATCCAGTACTTATCACAGACATACATATATATCAGCTTGCATATGATAATTACCTTTCATGTTTTGTAGAATTTTGATGATGTTCTTCAACATTGTGATCTTCCCATTTGTATCCTAAAACACAGTTGCAGAATATGTGATATATTACTGGAAATTAAGAACAATTGAAATTACTGTCTTTCATGAACCTTAGAACAATGCCTGATTTATTCACCAGAATTTTTCATATTTAACATGCAAAATTATAAGAGAGCACCATCTCCAAGAAAGGCTTTTTCCCTTAAGTTAAAAACTGACAGAAAGCTCACATTCTCACCTATACAAGTGAGGTTCCAGTAGGTTTCCAGCATCACATCTTTGTAGAGACTCTTCTGGGAAGGATCCAGCAAAGCCCACTCTTCATGGGTGAAGTTCACATGCACATCCTCATAGGACACTGCATCCTAAAGTATCCCATAGATGTACATAATAGAAATGGTGAGACTGACTGCATTGCAAATGTACACTCCACTGGAATATTTTTACATAATTCTGTGTGCTTGATACATTCTATGACAGGGGTAAATATCAAATGCAGTCACCAACTCATTTTAAAAGGAAACTTCAAAAGAGAATGACACTTTCCATTCCTGTGTCCACAGCAGGAGAAATGCCTAGAAATATATACAGAGAGACATGCAACCAGAGTAACACTGTTTAGTATACATCAGCAGAATTTTATCAAAATTATTTACTTCAAAAAAGGATGGACAATAAGGGTGTGGTGGTGCACACCTCTAATCCCAACCCTCGGGAGGCAGAGACAGGTGAAACCCTGTGTTTCCCAAGGACAGCCAAAGGTACATAGTGAGACCTTGACTCTAACAAAAAAAACAGAAAGCACTGAGGCCTCACTCAAAATTTCTCCCTAGAGTTAAACATTCACGCAAGTTCTATATTTGTCTATCAGAAGCTGGAGTGACCCCTATTGAACTGTAAGGCTAATAATTCCCAGGAAGCAAAACATTTTTATTAAATTGCTGTCTGACAGATTAATGAGTTGTCAAGAACATTAGTAAAGTAAATGCTGATCCTAAAACAGTAAAACACCAAAAGAGAGGGAGAATGTACAGATGGGTCAACAGATAAGATCACACATTTGAAAACATTATAAAAGTGTAGAAACATACACAAAGGTAGAAACAATATTACACACCAACAATTCAGTGATTCAGGAGATCACTATTAATTTCATAAATGAATGCATTCTTGCTCTGAAAAATGACATCAATGCCAAAGTTCAAAAGTCATGACGTGGGTAAAGTTCAGCACAAGAGCAAATGCCTGCCATGTAGAAATGCCTGATTCAATCTGCCAAAAATATAAACATAAAGATATCACACAAGAAATATGGATTGGCAAGGAAAAGCAATAGTTTCTACTTTACCTTACATTATTTAAGAATGGAGTCTCAACAGTTGGTGATGGCATGCCTACTTGAGAAGGAAGTGGGCTGCTCCCTTTCAACAAAACAAAGAAATGAGGTGAGACTATATTCCTCCAGAAAGGATCCACCTCCTAAAGAGAAGTGACCAATTGTGACTCTAAGTCACAATTGTGATTGTAATTCACCAACAAAGGCTCACACCAAAGACAAATGCTCAAACTCAGCACACTACCTGGAATGTTTTTTATTCAACCCTCAACATTTTGACACAGGTCATGACAGGCTCACACTCAAATTATGATGTAAAATGCACTCAGTCTGATTTCAAAGATCCCCATATTATGTGATAGTCCCAATACTGTTTCAATGTCCACAGTTTCTTCTGACATGCAAGGAAGTCTGTTGACTATGACTTCACGTAATAACAAATCATTAGTCATATCAACCCAAACACAATGGCACAAAATATACATTTCCCTTTCAAGGAATTAAGGAAAGATTGGACCAAGGCAAGTCTGAAACCATGCAGGGCAAACACCAAACATCTAATGATAATGTTTTAGTCCATGATCATCATGGGAAGAAGCATGGCAGCCAGCAGGCAGAGGTAAGGCTGGAGAAGAAGCTGAGAGTTCTACATCTTCACCAGCAGGTAGCAGAAGGAGACTGAGGCACACTTGGCCTAGCTTGAGCATTTGAGATCCCAAAGCCCACAGCCACACACACAATTCCTCCAACAAGGCCACATGAATTCCACAAGACCACAACTCCTAATAGTGTCCCTTCCCTTAGGCCAAGCTTCAAACATGAGTCTATGGGGCCATTCCTATTCAAACCCTGCAGGACTACCTTTGACCAATTACTGCCTAATGCTTCAGAGGGGATCTGACACCTCCAATCCCAAAGGAAACAAATAAGAGAGTCACCTGTTCTGTCACTTCTGGGGTAAGCCTTGTTGAAGTGCCTTCTGTGTAGACACAGAGCAGAGGTCAGATGTGGATGCTGACTCAGTGTCTGGGAACCAGTTCATACATCACCGGATAGCTCTGTCTGTTCAGGTGTATGAATATGTGATGGCCACCCTGGTGGTTTTTACTGCATGTCTGTCTCTCTGTGTATATGTCTCTACATGTCTATGTGCTGATATCTATCAAGTTTGCTTCCCTGTACTGACCAGAGGTTTTCTCTGGTGTCACACCCTCCTCCACTCAGGTGGAGACATGTGCTTCCTCCTCTTGGGGACCCAAATCCTTTTGTCTCTGCCAGGTCACCCAGAGGTGAAAAAAATAGCCACCACCTGTCCCACTCCAGGAGCAGAAGCACTAGCTTGTATTGTGCTTGATTCCTGCTCACATTCAGTGCTGGTCCCTGTGAGGAAATGGGAGGGACTACTCTAGGGTAAAAGGACCAGCAAAAGAAACCCACCCTGGACCTGAAACCAGAGGCAGTGATAAAAACCCACCCTGACTATAAGTAAGAGCCAGTGAAAGAAACAATTTGGCACTGAAACCAGAACCAAAGAAACACGTTTTTCCTTTGGCACCAGAGGTAGTAAAGGAAACACACCCTGGTCCTGAAACTAGAGCCAAAGGCTACAAAGGGCCAGTGAAAGAAACACACGCTTTGGCTTAGAAACCAGAGCCAAATATGACCCTGACCAACTGAACACAAAACCAACCCATCCTGAGCACAAAATCTAGCCAATCTAAGCTTGTCCAGGCTCAAGGGGATCAAATCTGACCAATTCCCTCCCTGAAAATCTTCTCCCTGGAAAACTCCGCCCCTAAGAAGCCCTATATACCCTCGGCCTGGTCAGGGATCAGCTGTCCTTCTCCACCCTGGCAGAGGCAGCCACTCTCCTGGATTCCTCCTTCCAATACATCTCTTTCTTGAAGGAGTTTAGGGTGAAGATCCTTCACTGGAGAGGAGCAGAGTCTCTGCTGGGAAGCTCGCTTACACCTTACCTCTGAGGGAAGCTCCCTTAGCTCTGCAGAGCAGAAAACAAACACCTCTGCTGGGAAAGCTCCCTTAGGGGCAGAGCAGAGCTCAGCTGTAAAGGCTTGCTCTCAGAGAGGAGCAGGATTGCCACATCCTGAGGGGAGACCATACCTCACAGGTCCCTAGATCTAATATTAGCCTGACTTTCAGACAAATCAAGGTGCCTTTCTCCTCAAAGATGTCGGTATCCACAACGCCTTCCCTTCACAACTGTAGATACAGCCTGACTTCTTGACATGTCAGATACCCTTCCCTCCAGGCATGTAACACTTGCAGGTATAGCCTGACTTCCCAACAAGTCAGGATACATTTCCCTCCAGAGTCTAACAAATGCAGCCAGGCCACTAGTCCAGGCCTCAACACCCACGGCCATCTAAGCAGAATGCACACCGCTCAGGGGAAATAGTTCCTCAGATGAGCATTCCCTCCACTTCGTGCCTGCTCTAAGCAGTTCCAGGAAAAGGGAAAAGTTCTCCTGGGCTGAGCATAAGAAAAGTAGAATGTTCCACTACTTTCTCTTCCATAATTTGTGTCTCTTTTCAACCAGGGATGTGTAAAACCCACCCTTTTCTCTGAAAAAAGTGAAAACACTGCCCTGGGTAGACAAGGGAATTGCTGCCAGGCAACGCAGCCAGGAAAGAACAGATATTCCCTTCTGTCCAACACTGACCAAGGGCACTTTAAGAAATTTCCCTAAGTACTTTTTAGAAAGATTAAAGACAGCAGCTAAAAAGATTTCCGTTGTCACCCACTCAGCCAGAGTACTAGAAAAATGTTATAAACGTTTAAAAATTTTAAAGATAAAACGAGATCTCAGTTGCTGGAGATAGTTCAAAAGGTGTTTGTTAACAACAAAAAATTAATTGGGACAAGAACTTCTGCACAAACTGAAAGCCACCTACACCTTCTCAGATAATGAGACACAGACTACATATACACAGAAAAAAATTTGATATCAGAGAATATCTCTTAGCTGAAAGTTCTGTCTCCAATCAAAAGATGAACAATAACAAATGAACCTGGAAACAAACAGGGAAAATGAAGCTCACATTGCCTGGCTTGAGAGACAGGCGTCCTGGTGCCCTGCCAGTCACCCTGGAATATGCCTCTCCTGCCTGGGAAGAAACCCGGAACCTCTAATTCTCATGAGTCTCGTTCTTCCAGGTGTGCACTGTCTGGACATGAAAGATGCATTCTTTAGACTCCCATTGGCAGTGTGGATTCAACCCTCTTTGCTTTTAAATGGACAGACACGGTGGGGGGTTATAATGGGCAACACACTTGGACCAGGTTGCCCAGGAGTTAAAGACATTAAATGTAGAAATCCTGCCCTTCCTCCAGGTGTCCTAAGAAAACAAATTGTAAAGGGCCCACTGAGGGACAACTACAAGGGTTACAGACTTGGGCTAACAACCTGTGGGCTAAGAAAGTCTCCATGTGTAGAGGCCTACCCATCCTAACTACCAGCTGAGGGGAGGAAAAGAGTCCTGACTAGAATGGCATTGCTGCCCTCCTTCAGATCCAACTCAAAGACTAAGAGACATCTTCAAGAGTTCCTGGGTGCAGCTAGATATTGATGCCTCTGGAACCAGACTTTCCAGACTGTCAAGGCCTTTATACACCAGCACAAAGGGGGTGCTGAGCCCATAATGAGGACCTAGACTGAACAAAAGCCATTTAAGACTTTAAAAAGAGCTATGATTTCCACTCCAGCCACAGAATTTCAAGATGTCTCAAAACTTCTCCCATGTTTTTCCATGAAACACAAGAGAAAAGGGGCTTTAACTCAAACTTTGGGGCCATAGAAATGTCCTGTGATGTGCCTGTCCAAATGATAGGACCCTGTAGCTACAGGTTGGTCCATCTGTCTGACAAAAATCAAGGCTAATGCTAGTTTCATGAAACAAAACGAACAAGTTAAGTTCATATGAAGATCTTATACTCACAGCACAGCATGACATGGTTGCAGCTACCCTCTTCTGTGTTGACAAAGGTGCTCACCCATGACTGTCAAGAGATGAAAGATGAAACCAGATACATGGGAGCTATAGTAATTCCATTAACTGAAAAAATAAGGAAAACCACATCGGGTACCTCAACCCAGAGAGCAGAACTGATAGATCTGACCTAGGGTCTCAGGTAGGGAAAAAAATTCCTCCACCATACACATGGACAGTCAGAATGCTTTTACTGTTGGGCATGTTCACAGTATGCTCTACAGAGAAAGAGGGCTTTTCACCACATGCAGAAAGGACTTTAAAAAAATCTTGGGTTTCCCAAAAGTATTTAGCTTCCCCTACAAATTGTTGTCCTCCAGTGCTGGGCTTCTGACCTAGCAGCCAACAAACCAGTGGGGCTACTTAATATTCTGAAATGGAGGTGGGGTGGGAAATGACATTCTGATGACATACCATGACCCTTTACTGCCTGACACTCCATGGTAAAATAAAATGAACAGTTCAAAACCACAGGATGATGGAGGACACCAGCGGGAAGGATCATTCTCCCAAAAACAACTGACTGGACTGTTGGTAACTAACCTCAAAGGCTACTCATGAGGGGTTCACAAAACTTTCAGAGTTGAATCACAACAAGGTATATTATACCTAGACAGTACAGCCTAGCAAGGGATGTCTGAGTCAGATGCCAGGTTTGTGCTCAAGTGAATCCAAAACAGAGAGTCCTGACCCAGGAAAGAATCCAAATGACAGGGGAAGATGCCCAAATACTCTGGAAAAATGACTTGACCAAATTCCACCCTGCCCAGGAAGGATAACGGTACTTGCTAGTTTTGATTGATACTCCTTCCTGGTCAGTAAAAGTGTTTCCCCACCCAGACCATAACAACTCAAGTAGTAGCTTGAAAAGCTCCTCCAGGAACTGGTCCCATGACTTGGGCTCCCCCTAGAGTGGGGTCCAACAATGGCCCGGCTTTCATAGACAAAAATCTCTCAATAAATGGCCAAATCTTCATATATAGACTGAAGCCTTCATTGTTCATACAGATCTCAGAATTCCAGTCAGATAAAAAGAATAACCAGGACATGAATAAAAAAAAAAAAAAAAAACTTCTCAAAAAAGTCTACCAAAGAATGGATAGATCTCTTTCCTTTGCTTTGATTCTAACAGCTGCAACCATATGTGGGAGGGATTACCCCCTGTGAGATTATGCTTGAAACGCTATCCAACCCTACCCCCCACCCCAAGTGCTTCCCAGGCTCAGAAACCAGCTGTTTGCAAACAGTCTAATCATTAATTTCTCAGGTCATTACAGGCACTGCAGTCCTCCATAAAGGCTATTCACTGGACTAGCCTAGACACCCAGCTGACCTCCAACTCCATCACCAGTGGATCCTGTCTCCAGTCCAGTGATACTGTCTGGGTCAAGCAAGTAGACAAACACTAGAACTAAGCTGGAAAGGACCCTAAACGGTGATTCTCTCCACTAATGTCACAGACTAAATGTTTTTCCATGAAATCAGTCCATGGAGCTAGAGAGATGGCTCAGTGGTTAAGACACTGGCAGCTCTTCCAGAGGTCCTGAGTCCCATTCTGGTGCCCTTGTTCTGAAAACACACAAACTTGTAAAGGTAACATACATATCTGCATTAACACAAGCATGGACTGTGCACTGTCTACTTGCCAGCCAAAAATGATTTTTTGTTTTATGTTTGAGCAGGTAAAATATGTCGTCACCTGTCTTATACTTGTTCTAGGTTTATTTTTTAATGTCTGTAGAGAGGATTTTCAGAAGGTCTCAACCAGTCAAACCTGATCTCTATCAATCTTGAATATCACTACAGCCTTTTGTTTTTTATGGAAACAAAAGCATAACCTCTTCCCCAACAAAATACATTTTCTTACTTTCATTTTAAAGCTAAGGCATTCCTAAAGTTTCTGGGCTGGATTAATTCAGCAGTCCCTGTTACAATCCCAAGTCTCTCAGCAGCTGTCATTCACTCATCAGGATTCAAAACGTTCAAAGACAACATACCACTAAACATGCCCAAGATTCCTTGTGTATTTTTGTTTGTTTGTTTGTTTGTTTGTTTTCTATTTCCAGAGTTGAGAACCGAACCCAGGGACTTACGCTTGCTAGGCAAGCACTCTACCACTGAGCTAAATCCCCAACCCCTTCTTTTGTTTTCTGAGACAGGGTTTCTCTGTGTAGCTTTGCACCTTTCCTGGAACTCACTTGGTAGCCTAGGCTGGCCTCAAACTCACAAAGATCTGCCTGGCTCTGCCTTCCAAGTGCTGGGATTAAAGGCGTGCACCACCACTGCCCGGCTCCTACACACATTTTTAAAGACTGTAACCAGTTTAAAGGCTTTTATTTCCATCTGGACCTGACTTTATTGCATATCTCCAGTCTTTTCTGACCACATGAGTCAAACTTTAACCTGCTAAGTGATAGGATCTCCACATTGGCTCTGGCACCTGGCCCCATCCCCTATAAGGAAATTGGTTGCAACTTTGTGAGTTTGGTCCTGGGTTTTGGCATCAACAATGTAAGTAAATTTGTTGCAACAACTCTGGGGAAAGGTGTCCTTACTACCTGGGGAGACAGGCAACACCTTGAGCTGCTTAGGACAGCTCTGATGGCTGACCTGCAAGGGGACAGTTCAGCCCTGGAGGGTGAGGTATCTCAGATACCTCGAGCTGCTCAGAACAACAGCTCTGCCCTGAAGGTGTCCCAGACACCTGGAGCTATTTAGTACAGCTCTGAAAGCTGGAACTGCAAAGAAGCAGCCCAACCCTGGAAGGGAAATTTTCTGACTGCTCAGGAAAGTCAGGCCTGGAACTGCTTCAGCAGGGAAGGGTATTCTGACTGTTCAGAAAAGTCAAGGTATACCTGGTGTGACAGGGGATAGGCTCCACACAGGATATAGCAATCCTGCTCCTCTCCTGGAGAGCCACAAGAGCTGAGCTTTGCTCAGCCCCCACTTAAGGGGGCTTCATAGCAGAGCTCTGCTTCTCTGGCCTAAGATGTTGCTTCTTTTGCTTCACTCTGCAAAAGGGAAAATCCCTGCATAAGTGTAGCAATCTTCTCCGGCTCTGGAGAAAAGTGTTACCTTTCAGTTCTCACTTTCTCTGTCCACTGAGAGATGTCTCAGCAAAGATGTGTTCACCCCTCTTGCTCTGCTCTCTCAGCTCTCCCTTGTTTTGTCCACTGAGGGATGTCTCAGCAAGGATCTTCTCTATGCCAGTGAATGAAGATCTTCATACCCAAAACTCTTTTGAGAAAGAGATTTATTTGGGAAGGAGTCCAGGAGAGTAGCTGCCTCAACCAGGGTGAAGAGAACAGCTTTTTTTTTTTTTTTTCTGAACTGACCAGGCATGGCGATTTACACAGGATGTCTTGGGGATGGAGTCAACCAGGTGATGATTTGGCCTCCCATGGGTCTATTGTCCTGCTCTGTGATTGGTTGGTTTCAAAAGTCAGTTGGCCAGGGGCAGAAATGATTCTGATCTTCCTGAGCCAAACTGTTTTTCTTTCTGCCCTGATCCAAGCCATCTTTCCCTAGTTCTGGGCTCCTGGGTCAGGGTGGGTTTCTTTAGCCATCCCCTTTTCCCTAGACCCTCTTCTGAGTCTGTGAGAAATGGGCCTAGAGCCTGCAGCCTGGCCATTTAACCAGGAGCTGCATTTAACTGAGTGTTGCATTCAATCTCCCCAGCTCTACAAAGTGGATGCCCACACGGTGGCAGGCATTTTTACATAGCTTGCTATTTCTACTTATGGTGAAAAGGGCTGCTTAATGCTCTTCTGTATGGCAGGACCTCTTAAAGGAGCTGTATCCGTTTTGTTGTTTTCTTTTTAATTTTTGTTGTTGTTGTTTTATTTTTTGTTTTGTTTTTCGAGACCTGGTTTCTCTGTGTAGCTTTGCGCCTTTCCTGGATCTCGCTCTGTGGATCAGGCTGGCCTTGAACTCACAAAGATCGCCTGTCTCTGCCTCCCGAGTGCTGGGATTAAAGGTGTGTGCCACCACCACATGGCTCTTTTTAATTTTGTTTTCAGCTTTCTCAGGATGTATGTAGAAATTCCATGCCCCACATTGAAACACCAAATGTACCCGACATTTTTAGGGGACACCAGCAAGCTCCCAAAACATGGCATAGAGACTTACTATAAGTTATGAATGCTTGGCCTAGCTTAGGTTCATTTTTGGCTAGCTCTTTCAACTTAAATTAACCTGTTTCTCTTTCTCTCCCTTTTGCCTAGGGGCTTTGTACCTTTCCTTTTTTCTGTATATCTTTCCTGCTGTCTCCATGTCAGGCTGGTGGCTGCCTGGCTCCTGGTCCTGGGTGTGTCCCTCCCTTTCTCCCTCACTCTCTCATTTCTCCCTCCCTCTATTTCTTCTTGAGCATAGATTTCTGCTCCTGTTTATTCTCTCTGCCCACCAGTCCTGTGTATCCCTTTTTGGCCTAGCTATTGGCCAGTCAGCTTTTTATTAGACAACTCAGGTGCCTTAGGCAGGCAAAGTGAAACAGCAACGTATCTCCTCATAATTAAACCAATGCAGGGTAAACAAATGTAACACATCCTTACATCATTAAACAAATGCAGCAAAAACAACTATAACACCTTCATGTAAGATAATATTCTGCATCATAAACAAAAGTAACAAATCTATATCCAGTAAAGGTAATATTCCACAGCATATTTCTCTTTCATTTAACTTCCTTGATTTCCCAGGACATGTGGAGAATACAGAGATAATATAACAAATTACTACATAACCTATCTTACTGACTCTTCCCTTGCTGTGAGGCACTATGACCAAGGCAACTGTGTTTCTTTATTTTTGTTTTTGTTTTTCTACACAGGTTCTGTCTATGTAACAGTCCTGGCTGTCCTAGGAACTCACTCTGTAGACCAGGCAGGACTCAAACTCACAGATCTGCCTGCCTCTGCATCTCAAGTGCTGGCATTAAAAGCATGCAACACTACCACTGATTTAAACATTTTAACAAATTCAACCCAAAAGACTTCAGTCCAACAAACATGGAGAGTCACAAATCTGTCTGATCACAGCCCAGACCAACTCAATTGGGAGGAAATGGGGCCAAGCACCATCTTGTGTTTGGGGACTGAGAGAAGGTGAAAGACCTGGATGACAACAACTGACTTCAATGGTTACAGTCAGTTGGTGAAACACGTGGATGGACTCAGCTGTCTCTGCTTGGGGTCATGGAATGCTTCCTCTGTTCCCTAGCTGCATGGGGCCTACCTGCCTAGGTCACAGACACCATCTCCTTCTATATACATGCAAACCTAATTAAAGAGTCTTTCTAAGGAAAGGGTGTAACAGTGCACATTTAACTATGGAGAGTTGGGGATCCCACTGGGAACTGTGCCTGATGGAGGATGGGTTTTCTTAGGAGGGAGCAGGGCTAACCTTGAGTAGAAAACAACCATGTGTCTATTACGTCAATATTATATTATGAGCTACAGATACAGGAAAATTCCAATTAAAGTCTAACAATTTATGCTACAAACTAAATTGCATGAGAAACAAAAATGTCATCATGAATGAAAAATTGATCAACACATCACTGAATAACTAGTACACACAGTGACACCATCTGACTTCAAACTATGAATGAAACTGCAATAAAGACTGTATTGAAGTGGGAAGTGGTGTAGGCACACGCCTTTAAACGAAGCACTTGGATGTTTGAGGCCAGTCTGGTCTACAGAGTGAGTTCCAGCACATCCAGGACTACAAAGAGAAAACCTACCTCAGGGTGGGGGGCAGGGACCACTGTACTGTCTGGGAAAGAACAAAGAGATTAACAGAACTTGAGAGCAAACTTAGAAATAAAAAACACAATAACTATAGAGTCAATTTTGCCACATGAGATCAGGAATCACAGGAAGTCTGGCCTGAATGACACAGGTAAATGAACCACCATGGCATCGACATGCAAACGTGTTAATGACACAGACTTTACACCCTGCACAGAATTAATTGTAGACGGATCTACACCTGAATGTTCAGTGCCAAGTGCAGAACTTCTAGAAGACACTAGAGTGACCAGGGCTCTGCAAGTTTGCAAATCTGACTCCCCTGGCCACAGTTTTTAACTGAATGAAATGAAAAAATGATCACCATGCCTTGCATGGTGACTAGGATATTTCCACACAAAGGCTCACACACCCCCAAGGTGTGTGCAGGCACAAACCACAGCAATAAATCACTCAGAGGACCCGCTTCTGCCTGGGAGTTGCAGGGACCTCAGGTGACCAAAAGAAACCACATCCTGAAGCTATGTCCACAGTCCCGAGGGGACCCCACACTGGCTCCCGCGGCTACTCCCCACATGGGACTGTGGCCCCTCACTCACCATGTCAAATTCCGAGCTCACTGGCTCTCCTCACAGCTCCCTGCAGCCAGTCACAGCCCAGCACACAGAACAGGAGATCCACCTTCAACCACTGAGCTACAGACCATGCTGCTGGGCAGACCGAAAGTGCCCTCCCCATTCTGACTGGCAGTCCATCTGAAGGTTCTGATTGGCTACTGAGAATTGGGTAATCTAAACAGCTCCCGTAGGGACAGAGTGCTGTGAAGTGAGGGAGCCCAATGATTGGAAGCCCTGGCTTTCACTCCAGGCACTGAATGGCCCCAGACCTGCAGAGATTGGCATTGCTGCAGAACTTGGGACTGGACTGCAAAGTCTTCCCTGAACTATTCCTGCACTCAGTAGGACTCTATTCTGGGGAATGGGGTTTTGCTATGAAACTGAGAAAGGACAAAGGAAACCTGGCACTTTCTGGGCTAGCAATACCTCAGGCAGGCATGCTGTAGAAAACGTGCTATGATTTTCATTTTTGTAAAAAGTAATTATGATTTTTTAAAAAGCTATATACTAATAAGCATTCTCTTAAACTGTTATTCTGTAGGAAAGGCCCACCAATGTTAATGCAAGGTTTAGAGAAGTAAACCCTACAAGTTCAGAGTGAGTTTTTTACTTATATCTATATTTAGTAGAGAGCCTCAATACTTTGATGCCTAAATTATATCTGTTATTGCCCATTTGACATAGGAATCTACTGTGGTAGATATTGTGCACCCTAATAAACTTATCTGGGGTCAGAAAACACAACAGCCACTAGATAGACATAGAGGCCAGAAAATGATAGCACACACCCCTTTAATCCTAGCATTCCAGAGGCAGAGATCCATCCAGATCTCTGTGAGTTCAAAGCCACACTGGAAAGAGCTAGGCATGGTGACACAGGCCTTTAATCCCAGGAAGTGATAGCAGGAAGCAGAAAGATATATAAGGCACCAGGACCAGGAACTAAGGTCTTTTTTAAGCTTTTAGCTTTCAGCAGCAGTTCAACTGAGATCCATTAGCATGAGGTCTCAGAGGCCTTCAGTCTGAGGAAACAAGATCAGCTGAGGAATTGGTCAGGTGAGGTTGGACATGGCTTGTTCTGTGTCTCTGGTCTATCAGCATTTACCACAATACTTAGTACTGGCTTTGGTTTTATTAATAAGACCTTTTAAGGTTCATGTTACAGTCTACAGATTTGTTTTCTCTTACTTCTGTATCATTAGTGAAAATAAGTAAAGCAAATTGAGAATGCTCCCTTTTACATCATGCTTCTATTGTTTCATTTTCTTTATCAGGGTCTCACTCTGCAGCCCTGGCTGGACAGGAACTTGATCTGCTGACCAGACTAGCCTAAAAAACATAAAGATCAGTTTGCCTCTGCTGTTGAGTGCTAATTTTAAAGGCCTTCACCACCATGCCTTACTTCTAGTAATTTATCACCATTACTAAAGAAATAAACAGAAGCTCCGTGAGGCACAAGGTTGTACTATGAACTGAGGACACTGTTGCAGGGAGACCACTGTGAGATGGGGGCCAGCATGGGTTGTACATGAGACCCTGTCTCCAAGAGCAAATGGCAAACATGTGGGGCTCCTTAGACCCAAACAATGTGGACCCTTAGTGTCAGTCTTTGTCCTAGAGTCCACATGGAACTATGGCACCCTGGCCTCTGCCCCCAAGTCCACTGTCCACTTTTGGACACCCTGTCTGGAACCTGTGACGGTGCTGAAGCAGCAGCCAGCAGCAGTGGCGATGGCATGAAGAATCCCTGTCCAGCTGCTTTACTGCTGTGCTCCACTGCTCTCTGGAGGAATTTCCTCCTGTGTCCTGCCTGCAGGCCGTCCACTGAGGGTTCTTTAAAGCCACACCAACACTTGACTGACAGGTTCAGTCTGGCTCACTGCATGATATCAGTAATCTACTTTCCCAGGACTACTCATTTCTACCTGACCTTGGAAAAGAGCAGGTGGAGTCACAGGCTAATGTCATTATGGAATGTATGGGATGTTGTGGGCACAGAGGTCCTTGTACACAGAGAAGCACTAAAAGATTCAGGAATTTAATCATACATGGGTGTTTGCTCATTGGAGGAGATACAAATCAATAACTAAATTCCATCCAGAAGACTGAGAGTAGATTTGGTTAATGAACTGGTGACCTGTTTGCTATCTGTGGAGCAGACCTCACCAATGTTCTGCAGAAGGATTATCCCAGAGTCTTCCCCCTAGTCCACTAAGCATTTGAGGGGAGACGTCACATGGACCCTATGGCCTGTGACCTCTGCAGAGATCACACTGGACTCAAGGCCTTTTTGCTATAGAACCCACATGGTCACATGTACTTTGTAAAGGAGCCTCTATGTCATCACACCCTAAGCTTTATTGTGCACCTGGAATTGAACTGATTGTTGCCTAGAAACATTTTCCCAATATGCACTGTTTTAAATATGGTGACAGCGATCTACCTGGTAATAGTCTCCCTGAAGTCTGATCCAGGTTGACAAAGTCAGTCTGCACTGGGTTTTCACCCTCATCATCAGGGACCCCGACAAGTGGTCCCCATGTGGGGCACATGATCCATAGGGAAGGTAAAGAAGAGTTCATCATAAATAGAAATAATGATAGGGGGTCATGACCTTAAAGTGATAGAGTGGGACTAAATATGGGCTCTTCTCAGTTATATGAGACAAAGCATTTTGAACAATTATTGAAATATTTGTTAAGTTCCAGAGGAACAAAATATTCAGAACTACAGGTCTACAAACTTTAGAACACACAGGACCTAAAGCAAGGACAGACCATGAAAAGGAGATCATAAAGTGGCGTGGACCACATGTGGACCACTGCTGCTTGACAGAGTTCCAGCTTTCAACATTGTGGATCACAATTCTCCACTAACTCTTTACTTTCATGTTTATTAATTCTCACTGTATCTGATGGGTGTTTCCCTTATGCCTTTTCCTTGGGGAAATTATGGGTTGGCTTCAGTGGAGAATGAAGGTGTATACAATGGGAGCAACTTTTTTTTTTTTAATTTGACCGAGAATCTTGTATTTTTACTTATTAGTTGTTTTTTTTTTTAAAAAATAAGATATTTATTGACAGATAATTCACATAGTATTTTCTTGTTTGGACAATTTGATAGACTTTAGACTAGCATCCTCATATACCCATGACACCATCACCACTTGCTGTTTCAGAACATCTGTCTAAGCTGTCTTCAATTTCTTTCTTTCCTTTTTTTTTTTTAGTGCCAAATGCCGTTTATTGAAGGAGGGAGGGGGTCTTAAATACAGCCTTACAGCACAATGGGAGAACCCCAGAAGTCAGAAGTTCGCTACCCATGTTTTACAATCTTGCATCTAAGCTGTTAACGACCAATATGAAGGATACACAGACAAGGAACTTCCTTTAAGCATTCAGGAGGGTGGAATCTCACAGGGAATTAGCATAGGGATGATATCATGGTCAAGGTCAGCAAGCATGGTAACAGTTACCCAAAACAGGGGCCAGAGCCCTACAGGTCCCCCCTTATACTAAAAAATGAGCTTCTGACTTAGGTTATATGGGACATCAGCAGGTCACCTTACCCCTCATGGACACACCTGTCCAGGCCACACAGGCTCTCTGTCTTAAGTTGGTGAGCGGCCCCCAGGAATTACCGGTCTCTGAATACTCATCATACAGGCAAATAGTGTGAGAGCTGCAGAGTTCTGTTGCCAAAGATCTCCAAGTGGCGCTGGGCTTGCAATCTGTGTTCAACACAGAAAAGACCAACAGAAGTCCTAACCCACCCATAGCCGGTAGGCTAAATGCAACTGAGCCATTCCCTTACTGCAAATTGGAGTCCTTGTAAGATTGTATCCCAAAAGCAAATGGAACTTGAGTTTATAAATTTATATTTTTCAAAGCCAATCGAAATGTATACAACTATTGACTTAAATTTAACTTTTTACTTTCATTTTTAATAATTCTCACTGTATCTTATGGGTGTTTCCTTATGTCCTTTCCTTTGGGAAATTTGGGTGGGCTTCAGTGTAGGATGAAGGTGTATACAATGGAAGCATCTTTAAAAAAAATAATTCATTGGAAAAAACTCCAACCACTGTGAAACCATATACCATGATAACTCTGCCTACTCTTAAACAGGTTAATACAAGATTCTAGAAAAGTTAGATGAGTAACATATGCTTGATAAATAAGATATTTGACAAATATGGTTTTTATAAATAATGTACTTTTGATAAAGATGTATTATTTTCTAAGGTCTATTTAGTTCACAGTAATATTTGACGACCTGTCTTTAGTAACTTTAAAAACTGGCTATGTAGATAAACTAAGCAATATTCTATAATACAGGGACTGGTTCCCTTAGAAAGTCTTTTTCCTAAGAGCAGACATTTAAACAAAAGCTGACAGTTCCACAAGGGCTTGGAGAAAGTTCCTGTTTGCAGTAAAGGGAGCCATTCTCCTTATCTCTGGCAAGATAAACTAGCTGCCCTTCCATTGACATATGACTGTGGTGTCTATTAACTGGTCATGGTCCATACTATCTCCCTCAATCCCTGCTCACAAGCCCCAACCCAGGACACAAGCCCCCTTCCTCCCATTCCCATTTACTCCTTTGTGCAATTGTAGAGTATGAAAGTGTAGCCTTCTTTAATAAAGCAGCAGCTGTTCAGATTCACCCTCAGATCTGTCAGCCTCCTGCCCTCACCAACTCCACACCTCCAGTTTTGGACCTGAACTTCGACACAGCTGGACTCTGGCAATAAAGTCCCTGTCAAAGAGTTTTTATAAAGGGGAGAGAATTTTCTGCTGGACACACCTTGGACACAAAGGCCAAATAGTTTCTAGACCTTTAGACTTCCAGGCCAGCCATGGACCTTTGGGACTTGTCTTTTCTCAGGATCTGACTGAAACTCAGATCCCTTCTCCTAATCCTTTAGTTAATGTTTAAATGAAAGCTTAATTTCATGGTATAGGAACTAATGGAGCAAATTTCATAATTTTGAACTGTATCATTGGGTGTGCTTGAATGAGAAAAAGAATAAAAAGAAAAGGACATGAATGTCCCTAAGTATGGTGGAAGAGAGAGTTTATTATAGATGTGTGGGAGAGCATAGTCAGAGGCAGGGGTATCTGGGGGAGTCCAGATTGGACAAGACCAGACTGAGCTGGGTCATGTGGGGAGAGTGTAAGGGGAAGGGAAGAGATGGGAACAAGGTGGAGCAGTCAGAAGACCAAAGATATAAAAGGAGCAGGAGACCAAAATGTATAAACTACATATGGAAGAGACTCTGGTGAAGGACAGCCCAGGCCCTAGGCAAAGGAGTACAGGGTAAGGGGTTTAGTATGCCGGCCATAACCTGTAACAGGTAGAGACTGAAGGATTCTGGGAGAAACTGGTACCAAATCTAGATTTGGTATGATAAATAGTCATGTCAGCCATTTTTCCCAGGCTTGAAACTTAACACCCCAGGCTTTTGTTGATAGAAAATCAGGCAGCAGTTAAAGCAGTCTGCAGCCCTTAATGGCTTGGAAATCTGCTAGAAGAGATATATGTTAGCAACAGAAGATAAAGCTGAGGAGGTTAGGGAGAAATTTGTTTCTTAGGTGTCAATTTGAAACTTTTAGGTCCACAGTCCTTGTCAGTCTGGGAGGGGAGTCCCAAGACCAGAGAAAGGGGAAGATTCCACACTCAGGAATAGTCATGGAAGGAAACAGGCTGTTGATGGACAGGAGTATATATCTAAAGTCCATTTGACATCTGAGAGGTTGACTGAAGTAGATGGCATGAAGCTTAAAAGAATTTTTTAAGTTTATACGTTAAAAAAAGGTACAAGTTTTAAATAAGTTAGGTACTACTGTTTGTGATCTGTACTCATATCCACATTGTAGTAAGAGCAGTAGACTCATGCCTTTGTGTCATGGTAAAAGCTTGGGGACCCAAAAATGATTCTGGGGTAAAAGCATGAACAGTTGTTAAGGTGAGCTCAGAGAGGACAGAAACTTTCTGTGGAGCAGAAGGGCAACAGCTCACCTGACTTTGATTTTAAATATGGAATAAAGCAGGGCCTCTTCCCTCTATGCAGAAGACTGGATGTATGTAGATTATCCTGGTGTTTTAGCTCCATAAGAAGAACTTTCAAGTTTGTACATAAAAAACAACAAAATGGAATTTAAAATCTTGAGCTGGTGACTATGACAATAGAAGCCAAGCTTTCCCAGAGCTAGATTAATAGCTCATCAGAACTGCATTGATTAATAGACTTTGAGCTTTGAAGTCTTGACATAAATGTAGCATGGTGAGAGACAGAAATTTAAAGCATTATTCATTTTTATATACCTTAAATCAATATCTTATCACAATTTAAATTTGATGTCCTCACACCTTACATAAACTTGCATTTACACAACTCAAAACCCCTTTTCTTAGACCTTAAAACATTTCAAAGATCCTCAAAGCTTAAGCTTTAAATGTTACACCTTTTTCTATCCAAACATTCACAGTGAGACAGAGGTCATTGTAACACAATTTTCCTTTAAAAAATAGTAAAGAGTTACACTGAAGTATACTTTGTGTTTATCTCCTTTGGAGTCTGATAACAGGGTAAATGGTGTCTAGACCCAGTAGTAGCTCCAGGAAAGTGAGGCCTGTGGGCACATTTTTACATAGGAAGAGAACTGAAAAGGCAGCTGAAGCCTGGGGAAAGCAGCTGGGTGTTTGCTGCTGATAAAGTTACCGTCAGTCAATATCCTCAGAGATCTAAGAAGGATACATCATAATTGGAAATATAATCTCAATGGTCTATGTATCAATTAAAATGGAAGTGACTCATTACCTATACAGGTTACCATAGACTGCAGTGTAGTCAGAAGATTTCTTCAGTCCCGCCTAGCCTGTGGTCCCACAGCCACTTATAAAACCATTACTCAGAAGCTGATATTAATTACAAACTGTATGGCCATGATCTATGACTCAACTTTCTTGCAAGCTAGCTTTTATAACTAAACTCAGTGCATTTCTATTAATCTTATGTCGTCACTGTTCCTTGGCTTTACCTGTGTGCTGCTACAATCTGCTCCAATGGACAGTAGGATGAATCCTCTGCCTCTGCCTTTCTTCTTCCTGTCTCTTTCCTGGATTTCCTGCCTGCCTCTAAGCAGCCTTGCCATACAAGACAGCATAGGTATAGCAAGGATCCACAAATGTATATATCTCAATTTATTAAGGGGTGCAACGGGAATACAGACTCACTAATACAAAGAAAGGTAGACAGACTGCTGATCCACTGCTGATCCAGCTGCCAATCTCCTCAAGACCAATGGGGACCAACTGCAAGCCATTCTCCAGCACCTGACCCAGTCTTGACGACCCAAAACTAAGAGAGACAACTCTTCCTCAGCTCTAAAGGGGTCACATATGCAGACAAAGCCACAGCCTAGGGCTTGTGCCACAAAGCCATTGGCTAAATGGAATGAACTTCTACAATACATAGGACTTTGACTGCCAGACCCAGGTCTGAGATTTTGTTCTGTGGAGGAGCAACTTGTGGGAGTGATATTACTTTTACTAGGGAAAGTATGACAATGAATACCAAAATATTCAGTTTGAGCAGAGCCTTGACAGCAGGTAAGGCACAGGGCAGTTTTCCCAGTGGTTAGTTGCTGTGGGATGGTCTTTCTGTATGCTGTGAATATGTATCACTTGTTTTTGTTGATAAATAAAGCTTTTTTGTCCAAATGCCAGGCAGAATGAGGTTAGGCATTACATTCTAACTAAGTACTGGATGAGGAAGGGCAGGGTCAGAGCAAAACCTGCAAGAATAGAAATGGGTTAATTTAAATGTAAAGAGCTAGCTGATAATATGTCTGAGCCATCAGCCAAATGTTTATCATTAATATAAGCCTCTGAGTGGTTATTTGGGAACAGGCAGGTGGGAAAGATTCGTCAATTGACAGTTAATTTTACCACAATCCAGACCGAGTTGCCCTGTACTATCTATATTCTTTGGATACCTTAATGGTTCCCTCTATGTTGGGGTAGTTCTATCTACAACAGGGAGCTATAACATTTTCTTTAAATTTTTTCAAGATAGGGTTTCTCTATGTAGTTTTGGTGCCTGTCCTGGAACTCACTCTGTAGACCAGGCTGGCCTCAAGAGCTTAAACATTTTAAATGCCATATTCTGCAGACCTCTGAAGCATTTGAGAACCACCTGTCTATTAGGTATGTCTGAATAGACAGACTTTGCTTGCTTCTAGTCATTTGTTTTAGGATGAACTTTGAGGCTAAATAGGCTTTTTTTTTTTTTTAAGCAGAGGAATGAACCCAGGGCCTTGAGCTTGCTAGGCAAGTGCTCTTCCACTGAGCTAAATCCCCAACCCCAAGGCTTATTCTTATAATTAATTACATCAATACTTAGAATGAGTATAAGTATAGTACTGAACATATTATAGAATTTCATCATTTAAAAGGTGATTAACCATTAACTTTTAATTCTTAATTATCTCTAAAAGATTACAATAAGTTAGGACCTTTCATAAGACTAGGACTTTACATTCCAATTTATTTAAGGTGACTGACCATTAAGTGGCATTTCTTAATCATCCTTAACAGTTTACAATAAGTGAGTAACTTTCATAAGACTAGGAATACATGTTCCATCCCTGTTAGGTTTTGCCTTAAAAATGATCTTTTTTGCAGCTCTTTTAGTATCAAGATAAAACTTGTATGCCTCAGTATAGTCCATAGAAAGCCTGGCAACTTTACTGATCATTTTATAGTGTACCATGAATGAAAATGGGTGCAGTAGAGAAACCAAAATACACATTCTGAGGGGGTGAAAAGGTATTTTCATGTCTAGTTTCTTGAGTTCTTTACATATTTTGGAGATCAGCCCTCTTTCAGTTGTGGACTTGATGAAGATCTTACCCATTCTGTAGGCTGCTGTTTTGTCTCACTGACAGTGTCCTTTACCTTACAGAAGCTTTGGAGTTTCAGGAAGTCCCATTTATTAACTGTTGATCTCAGTGTCTGTGCTACCGGTGTTGTATCCAGGTACTGTGCTAATGCATTCAAGGCTACTTCCCACTTTTTCTTCTATCAGGTTGGTTGTAACTGGATTTATGTTGAGGTGTTTGATCCACATGGACATGAATTTTCCCAGGAATACACAAGGATGACTTCAGCTAAGATCCTTAGCAATAGTGGAGATGGTGCCTGAACTGGCCATCTACTGTGATCAGATTGGTGACTACCCTAATTGTCATCAGAGAGCCTTTATGCAGTAGCTGATGGAACAGATGCAGAGATACACAGCCAAGCACTAGGATGAGTTCCAGAAATCCTCCTGAAGAAAGGGAGGAGGGATTGTATGAGCCAGGGGGTCAAGGTGATGTTGGAGAAACCTACAGAGATTGCTGGACCTGAGATGGTAGGAGCTTTTAAACTCTGGACCAACAATTAGGGAGCCTTTATGGGACCAACCTAGGCCCTCTGCATGTGTATGATAGCTGTGTAGTTTGGTCTCTTTGTAAGGCTCCTAGCAATGAGATCAGGACCTGTCCCTGGTGCTTATCTGACTTTGGGAACCTGTTCCTCATGTTGAATTACCTCAACCAGCCTTGATCTATTGGAGAATCTCAGTCCTGCCTCAACTTGATATGACATGCTTTGTTCAAAACTATGGGTATCTTGTCCCTTTCTGAATGGAGACAAAGAAGAAAGAGAGTAGACTGGAGGTGGAGGGAGGTAATGGGAAGAGGGCATGAAGGAAAAACTATAGTTAATATGTAAAATAAATTTTAAAAATTAAAAAGAAGTTTTACATATAGAAGGCAATATACTAGTTCCATATAAGCATACATTTGTGGAATTATCAAGTCAGATAAGTAATACATATGGTTACTTAGAGAAAGGGAGGGGGGGACTAATGTGAAAGAAAAAGAAAGTTCCAGAAGGATTGTGAATGTAGAAAGGATATAGCGGAGGAAACATTTGGAATGAGGGACTTGAGTCTGGAGTCTACTTAACCGAAAGCTGGACTAGATGAAACATTAGTTGTTTGGAGACAGGAATGGAAAGGAGACAAAAAGTGCAAAAATGGCTTAATGTGCTGCTTCACCTCAGTTTCCTTGCTATAAAAATAATAATAAATAAATAAGAAAGATCCTCTTGAAGCATGACAGTAACACTAAACCACTGGCACCTCCATCTCAGGAAAACCTGCATCGGAGGAAAGCCAGGAGCAGCTCTGACTGTTCCTGGAAAAGGGCGGCCCCTGTGACATTTCTCAGTGCTCATGAGTCCTCTGTTTACCATTGTATCTTCTTTTAAACTTTGGAAGCAACAGCAAATCTCCCAATTATTGTAGATTAGAATGGATTTTTTTACAAAGATAAATTCCTAAGGTTACAAAGTTATACTGAAACTAAGAAAAGTTAACTTAGAGATCTATGTCTAAAATTGTAAAATCCTAATCTTATAAAAGCTACTATCTTGTTGTAAACTGTAAGACATGTAAATTAATGACCAATCACCATACGAGGATCAAATCCTTTAAATTGCTCAAAGCTAAGTTTATATTCATATCAAGTACAAATATGATTCATTTTAAAAACAAGATTTGCCCTTCTATATATGTTCTCAAATTTAAGCCTAAAACAATTAACTAAAAGAAAAAAAAAGGTGGCATAAAATCAGGTACATTTAATAGCCAGTTGCTTGTTGAAATTATTCATCTATCTAGTAACTCACTAAAAAAACAAGAAATTATATCTAATGTGGTGGTATTGTGTTCCCCAAAATATTGTGCACCCTAATAAATTCATCTGTGGTCAGAGAACAGACAGCCACCAGATACAGAGCCAAAAATGGTGGCTAGAAAATGGGTCAGAGCAAGCCACAGCAGTAGCTGGGTGGTGGTGGTGCATGCCTTTAATCCCAGCACTTGGGAGGCAGAGCTAGATGGATCTCTGTGAGTTCAAGGTCACATTGGAAACAGCCAGGCATAGTGACACACGCCTTTAATCCCAGAAGGCAAGCCTTTAATCCCAGGAAGTGTTGGGACAAAGCAGAAAGATATATAAGGCGTGGAGACCAGAAACTAGCAGCATTTGGCTGGTTAAGCATTTAGGTCTTTGAGCAGCACTTCAGATGAGACATATTCGGATAAGGACCCAGAAGCATCCAGTCTGAGGAACCAGGATCAGCTGAGGAATGGGCAAGGTGAGGTAGCTGTGCCTTATTCTGTTTCTCTGATCTTCCAGCATTCACCCCAATAACTGGACACAGGTTTGATTTTATTAATAAGAACTTTTAAGATTCCTGCTACAATCTAAAAAATAGATCTTTAAGAAAAAGAAATTTTATAATCTTTTATTATTCAAATGTTTTTATGAAATTTAAATTTTGGTACAAAATAACAAAAAAATGAATGATAACAAACAACATAAACAAGCTTGGATGCATTTTCAAAAACAGGAGTAAATTGAAATCAAGAAAGTTTTAAAAATATTTCTTCTTGATAACATGATGGCCAAAAAAATGCAACCATAATTGTATGTTCTTAAATCTCCAGGGAAGCCAATGGGGAGTTATACCAAAAATTCAATCAATAAAAATAGATTATTGTAGTGAGTAGCTATTCCAGCTTTGATCTGGAAGTTCCAACCCCCACTGAGGCTTCGGTAACTATCACACCTACAAGGCAGGGCTGAGACAGGACCCTGAAGACCCGAGATCCAGATGGGCCAGCTCTCTTGGTTCCTTTACCCTGGACACTTGAGGTAGACCTAGCAGAGTTCTCCAGAGAACACCACCGGACTGCAATACACCTTTCCCAGACCCTGTTACCTATCCCTTCACTTGTAAGTTACCTCACAAAATTAACCTCCCTTTTAACTACGTGGAGTGGCATGAATAATTTCACCAATATCTGGCACTCATGTGGGACAAATTCCAAAGGCCTGGGTGGCTCCCACCCTCAGCTTCCTCCCTGGCTGGTGGGCACTTGAAGCTGCACTTCCTGCAGAGCTCCTTAAAACCAGGAAAAATCTACATGGTTTCATTCCTGAAAAGGAGTTAATCCGTTCTCAACTCCAAGGCAAGTTTAACACCCAGACCAATGAAAACACTGAGTGAGATGTTCCCCCTCCTCGAGTGCTGGCTCCCTGCCCTAGCCCGAGGTCCCCACAGATGCACTGTCCCCATTGGTACCCTACTTAGGCACAGAGAAGGCTTGGAGCCCTGCCTGATGGCAGACCTCCTGTCTGCAGAGGCAGAGAGGGGCTTAGAGAGGCCTGGAACTCTCCATGACCTGAAGATCCACAGAGTCACCTGAAGAACTGCCTACTGCCTCTCTCTGCTCACTCTGCCACCAGCCAAGGCATTCAACAGGACCTGCTTTGGAGCTATACTAATTTCTCCTGATGACTAAAAAGTGCAAGTACACCCACCCAAACCACTGAACGGTAGACAGGCAAAACAGCATCTTATTTCAAGTAAAAGTACTTGATAATTTTTACACCTTAAACTGACTAACGAATTTTTAGTAATTCTTGTAATATGGCTGACAACATTACCTCACAAAAACTTAAAAACCTTTTTGCCTGTATGATGAATAACATTTTCCTGGAAATATATGACCTTCCTAAGGCATATCTGGCCTGTACCATTCTGGCATTGATCATAATAATTCACACAGTGTATAAACACTAGTTTAATAATAAGAACAAAGATGTGTCATTATTGGGACTGATACAAGCTTTAAAAGTAATGAAAGCTTACAGAAAAATAGTCTCTCTCTAGAATCTGCTAACCAGGATTTACAGATTTTAAAAGATAATAAGAAGGCTTACATAAAACATTCTTTCTCTGGTTCTGCTAACCAGGATTTACAAAACAGGCTTATACCCAAAATTGATTTTATTGATAATAAATATGAATATTTAATGGATAGAACACTAACTCTCCAAAGTGAAGTTGTGGCTACTCAGACACTATATAAGGAAGAAAGATTATCATTAATTGATAAGATAAGGTCCATGGAATCATGTGTTTCTGAAGAACATAAAAACTTCCATGATTCCATGAGAAATCTGGAACCCCTTGCAAGAGAGGAGCTTCACTTCCTAGAACAGACCCTAGCTACTTATCTGCAAGCCCTGAAAGAAACTCTCAGTAAACAAGACAAGGAATCTAATAAGCAGAAGGGCAAGACAATACAGGTTGTAACATCTCCAAATGGCTCTCATACAATGGCTTATCCTGTCATCATCCATGAAAAGCCAGCAGATGACACACACTCTGAGCCACAAATGACATATACATTACAACTGATTTCAACAAGGGACTTTAAAAAGACAAAGGAAGCAATAGTTTTGTATGGGATACACTCCACATACATAAGATAGATGTTAAATTTGAGGTCTACCTCACATAGAGTCATTCCAGATTGACTGGCATCAGTTAATTTCAGCTATTCTAGAATATAGTCAGCAGTTACAGTGGAAAAGCTGGTTGAGAGAAGAGGCAAGAAACTTAGAACAACAAGGTAAACTCAGAGATTTTGTGATCTCCCAAGATCAAATACTTGGTGAGGGATGTGTCACTGACAGGAATGTAGAAGCCAGTTACAATGAGCATACAATATCCCTATGCCATACAGCAGCTCTAAATGCTTGAGAAAAAATTCCAGAACATGGAAAACCAACTGAGGTGTACACAAAGATATATCATGGGGCACACGAAACCTTCACTGATTTTTTACAAAGGCTGAACACAGCTATAACAAAAGCTGTGTCAGATAAAGAATTAAGAAAAGTATTAACTGAGTCCTTGGCACTTGACAATGCTAATGCAGAATGCAAAAGAATACTTACACCATTAAAGATCAGATCAGCTCCTTTGGAAGAATGGATTCAGTATACTAATGGTGTTGAATCTCTTAACTACAGTAATGAGGCTTGGATAGGAGAGACAAATCCCAGAGGTGAAAGAAGGCCCAGTGTTACCAAATGTTTTAAATGTAGTACACTAGGTCATATAAGTAAAAACTGTACATGGGATGCTCCTGGAGGTAATACTACTTCTAGAAATAGCCCAAACAGGAGACCCCAACCTCCTGGATTATGTAGAAGAGGTAGCACAGGCCACCATTGGACCAGTGAGTGCAGATCAAAAACAGATATACTCGGCAACACTTTACTGGTGGGAATGCCGCAGGGGGCCTCTTGCAGGCTCCTAAATCAAACGTGGTACAAACATTTCCAGCTACTGTGGAAGAAATTCCTCTCCAGGACAACTGAATAAACCAATGCCTAATGTAAACACTGATACTGCAATGGATGATAAAACAGCTCTGATAGGTGAATCACAATTTCCAAAGAACACAATAAAACAAATATTTTGTCAGACTTCCATAAATGAAGAAAGACCAGAGCTTTGAAATAGAATTAATAGCCTGGTGTTGGAGGGCCTGGTAGACACAGGTGTGGATGTGGCCCTAATGACACCAAAACCATGGCATCCGTATTGGCCTCTTTGTCCAACTTCTAGGGATTGGAACCCTAGCTCAGATAAAACAGAGTTCAAGATGGGTTGAATGCATAGGGTCAGAAGGACAGAGAGGAAGGCTGAAGACACATGTAGCAAATGTAGCAGTAAATCTTTGGGGCCGAGATCTGTTACAACAGTGGAATACCCAGATTAAAATTTCTACACTCTCAGAAAAGGAATACAGAATAATGAATGTTTCTAGGAATAATATCATAACATGCTATTAAAAAAAACAGTCACCAACCATTCAGGCTGTACACAAACAGAGCACAACTGCTGTTGAACTCTCAGAAGTACCAACTGCCTTACCTTTTATATGGCTAACTAAATAAACCTGTCTGGGTTGGACAATGACCTTTGACAAAAGAGAAGCTACAAGCTTTAGAACAGCTGGTTCAAGAGCAATCAAATGCTCAACACATTGAAGAATCTACCAGCCCTTGGAATTCCCCTGTACTTGTTATTTAAAAAAAAAAAAAGTCTGGAAATTGGAGAATGCTGACAGAACTGAGAGCTATTAATAAAGTAATTCATCCAATGTGCTCCCTACAGACTGGGATGCCCTTGCCCTCTCTGCTACCCAAAGAATGGCCTATAATAGTTATTGACTTAAAAGACTGTTTCTTTACCAAACTGTTACAAGAAAATGATAGAAAAATTTGCTTTCACAGTACCTAATTATACTGTGATGTCAATGGAGGTCCTCCCACAGGGAATGTTAAACAACCCTACCTTCTGCCAATACTTTGTACAAAAACCATTGGAGATAATTTGTGTAAAGTTTCCACAATCCATAGTTCTTTGCTTATAAAGCATGTTACAGGTATACCACACAATCCCACAGGCCAAGCAGTCATGGAAAGATCCAATCGAACTTTAAAGGATATGCTAAATAAACAGCAACAGGTAATAATGACTCCTAGAAATAGATTGCATGGTGCTTTATTAACCTTGAATTTTCTCAATGCTGATGAGAAAGGAACAACAGCTGCAGAGAGACATTGGATGACAGACAAAACTCCTGAGCTAAACCAACCGGTTTATTTCAAAGATGTGTTGACCTCAGAATGGAAACCTGGATATGTCCTACATTGGGGAAGGGGTTTTGCTTTTGTTTTTGCAGGAGAAGAAAAGCTATGGATACCAACAAAATTAATAAAAATTCGATTCAAACAGGAGAAACCCCTTGATGAGAAGTAAATGCTCATCCACCAATGTGACATCTCTACAAGTTGTAAGAAAAATTTAACAATCAAAGGTTGGGGTAGGGTTCTGTTTTTTTCTTTCAAGGATAATGGAAATAACGATCTTCTAGAAATCATAAGGCCTTGGATATCCGGATGTTTACAGCAGAAAGAATCTATTGTTACCAATCAACACAGGGTAAAATCTCACTGTCTAAACATCTATATCTCTATCAATCTAGAAAAGTTGTGGGTCAAATTCAATTATAAACCAAGCTGGCTTTGGAGATGGAATTGGTTCACTCCTTCTCTAAACCCTAGCATATTGCTAAAATAAAAGGTTCAGAGATTCTTCAGCCCCATATCAGAAGAGCCCTCTGGGGTGGGACAGAAGAAAACCAATAAAAAGGGACCATTGTCTTCAAGATTCTAATTCTCTTACTCTTGATTTTTCAGAATCCTTTCTTACATGTCATGTCATCTTTAAATCCAAACTTTCCATTTTGATAAAAAATAAGTTTTTCCAATAGCAATCTCTGAAGTCTCCAGAAGGAAGATGGGGGCCCAACAACAATAACTCTACCCAATCCAGAACGATGCCATGGTAATCATCATCCTACTATACACTTCCTGCCAGAATTTCAAACAATCTTACCCATTCCTCTGAGACTTGCTGTGGAATCTACAAGAAGTCTAACTAAGATTTAACTATCTGAGCTGTCTTACATTACCCAACAGAGATATCCTGTAAACAGCAGGAAGCAATTCTAAGAAAACGACGCCCCTTCTCCCTAAGGCTTCATATTTCTCAGTGTTATGGATGATGGTTATAGGGTTGGAGGTGGAAGAAAATATTAAACTCAGTATTCTCCTTAAGAAAAGAAAAAGTGACTCAAAAAAAGGGAAAAGAATAAATGGAATGGACAGGTATAAGTTATTATGCTAGATTATTGTATATACTAGTAAACTAATTTAGTAAAATAGCAGCCTTAGATAATTTGCACTGTTATGGATTCTTATATTTTGATACAAATGTATACTATTTTTATATTCCTGTTTAAGATAATTTGTATATTGCTATAAATACAGAAGTATATTTGTTATAATGTACATGTTTCTACTCTCATTTTAAATATTTGTATATTGATACAAATGTAAATTTATGTGTCATACTCTATGTATGTTCTACTTCTGTTTAGGATATTCTGTATAGTGATATATATTTAAGATTACTGTCATATTGCATACTGCACTATACATTCCTACCTCTGTTATAAATACCTTGTGTATTATCACAATTTTGAAATCATCGTCCTTTACCACACATTTGCTTATAAACTGTTTATCTTGTTTATATGAAGCCTTGGTCCTTACATTATTTAGGTAGATAAGACCTATGCTTGTCATCTCTATAGTTATGTTACTTAGATTATCCAGATTTACAGATACATAGGTCGGATGGACAGGTAATCTTCAAACACTTCATAGACCTAGAGAATATGGCATTTAAATAACTTAGAATTCTGTTGACATGAGAAACAATTGCTCCTGGCAACACCAATTTGATCCCAAGAGAACGTTGGGCTTCTAAGGCATTTCCATTTGGAAATTTGTCTTCTTGGCACAAAATGGCCTACTGGGCAAAGAACTGCCCTTGCCTCAACTGCTGACAATACGAGTGCTGACCTTCTAGACAAGTGGGACACAAGGAAAAGTGACTTCTGAACTCTGCCAAGACAGGGTAAGATGGTCTTTCAGAAGTCCTGCTTCTGAAAATGGTCTGTCAGATACTCTAGGCCTGTAGCCAATTTGATACACCAACAAGGTTGAGAAACATTAGGTGACTGTCCATGCTGCCAGCTGTCTCTGTCTACTCTTGCAAGATTCCCAAAAGTTGCTTGCATTCATCTTCCATTTCTCAGGTACCATTATATATCTTCTCAGGTATTTGATGGGATTGAAGACTAGCAGTTATAGTTACAACTTAGAATGTATATAATATCTTAGATAGAACATATAAAGTATTAGATTCAGGTTCTTTAGGATAGGACACCTTTTGGAATGATCTTTGTAACACACTATTTACCTTCGCTCTAGACTTCTCTGCATTTTAGTTCCTATGTGTTTCTTGCTTGATATTGTTCCCATTGGTTGTAGTTCCATCTTATCTAGGTCATTATCCCTCCTTACTCCTGGACAATATTTGATAACCATTCCTTTGTATATATCTTATATTAGGTTAGAACCTTCTTATTTAGACAAAAGGGTGAGTGTAGTGGGTAGCCATTCCAGCTTTAATCTGGAAGTTCCAAACCCCATTGAGGCTTCAGTAACTGTCACGCCTACAAGGCAGGGCTGAGAGAGGTCCCTGAAGACCTGAGATTTGAATGGGCCAGCTCTCTTGGCTCCAAGCAGAGTTCTCTAGAGAACACCGCCAGACTGCGCCACACCTTTCCCAGACCCTGTTACCTATCCCTTCACTTGTAAACTTACCCCCAAAAAATAAACATCCCTTTTAACTACATGGAGTAGCCTTAATAATTTCACCAATAGATTATTTGGAAGTTTTTCATCAAAAATTAATTTTATTGACTATACCAGCTTGCAAGTAGACATGGACTCTGATTCTTACACAGGTCCCTATGCATTTGCAACTCCACAACAAAAGCCAGGACTTTATGAGGACATTCATTCCCTTGTCTCATTCTCCTTCCCACTGACCTGCATTCCTGTGTTCCCAGCACTGAGTGGCACAGGCAGTTTGAGGTGTTCAAAGCAACTCTCAATGACAAGGCATGTCTGGCCTAATGGGCTGGGTTGTTTGGTGTCAACTTGATACATGCTGAAATCACCTAGGAACTGGGAACCTATATTGAAAAAGAATCCCTCTGCATGATCAGGTAGTAAGGAGGATTGTAAGGCATTTTCTTAATTAGTGATTGATAGGGAACAGCCAGTTCATTCAGTGGGGCTATCTCAAACCTAGTGTTCCTGTGTTCTATATAAAAGTAGCCTGGGCAGGTCATGGGGAACAATAGAATAAGGAGCACCCTCCATGGCCTCTGCATCAGCTCCTTCCTCCATGTCTCTGCCCTGTTTGAGTTCCTGTCCTGACTTCCTTTGATGATGAACAGTGATATGGAAGTTTAAGCCAGATAAATAGTTTCTTCCTCAAATTGTTTTTTGTCATAGTGTTTCATCAAAGCAAAAGAAACCAAACTAAGACACGTACCTGACAACTTGCTCTAGAAATAGATAGATAGATAACCATTTGTGAAAATTTTTTAAAAGTTCTTAATAATTGGGAGACATGCAGAAATAGAGAAGGAAACACAGATGACTGACTTATGTACAAAAATAAAATAAGAGAGATGATGTGGTGAATTGAATGATAATGGCCTCTATTACAACATAGGTTGGAAAGCTTAGTCATCAGCAAATGATGCTACTAAAGAGGAATTAGGAAGTGAGGTGTGGTTGGCATAGGTGTGGTCTTGGGGGAGCAAGTCTATCACTGGGGGTGAGCTTTGAGGTTCAAAGGTCCAAAGCCAGGCCCACTGCCTTTCTCTTTTCCTGCTGCATGTGGATCTGGATATAGAACTACCAGCTACCATGTCTGCCTGGGTGCTGCCATGCTCCCCACCATGATGATAATAGAATAAACGTCTGAAACTGTAATGAAATGCTTTCCTTTAAAATACTTGCCTTAGTCATGCTGTCTCTTCACAGCAATAGAACACTAGCTGAGACAAAAACTGGTGCCAGAGAGCAGGGTACAGCTGTGACAGGTCAGACCATGCTGCTTGTTGGTGGATGGTGGACTTTGAGACTTTATATTTGGAAAGTGGCTGAATGTTTAAATAGGGCTTATTGGGCCTCATTAGAAAGAGCTTGGAGGCAGTGGTGCAGAGAGAAATGTAGACAATGATGGTTTTGCTCAGGAAGTTTTAGAAGAGAATATTAGTAAGTGACATAGAGACCATTCCAGTGGTATTTTGGCAAAAAAATTGGCTGTGTTTTGCTTTACTTTCTGAAGGAGAGTAAATAGAAGAGGTTTAGATTAATGGCATTGAGAAAAAATTTTAACACAGACTAGTATTGACTCTACAGAGTAGTTATTAGTGATCACTCTTTTTATTTTATTTTATCTTATTTATTTATGTATGTATTTATTTATTTTGGTCTTTTGAGACTGGGTTTCTCTGTGTAGTTCTGGTGCTTGTCCTGGATCTCACTCTGTAGACCAGGCTGGCCTTAAACTCACAGAGATCCACCTGGCTCTGCCTCCAGAGTGCTGTTTTTTTTCTTGTTCCATACCAAGTGGCTATTCTGACATGAGACAGAGATTTTGGATTTTCCTTTAAGAAGACTGTATGTATTTAGAGGTGAGAGCCACAATGCAACTCCAAAGCCAACTTTAATATTTAGTTGAATCAGGACCACATAGAGACCATTTGCGACTTACATCTGTAGAGAACAGTAAAGACAACCTTTTGAAATCCACCATGGCAGGAAGAAAGAAGGGAGGGCCTACTCAGGCTGTTCCATCTGCAACCCACTTTGGATGGTTGTCCTGTGTGAAGGAGTAGCCAGTCAGGCAAGATGGTGTCATGGGTACCAGTGCTACTCTGGAGCTGCAAGCCAGGATTTCAGGCTGGTCACCTGGAAGCAGGTGATAACACTTGGACAATTGATTCTTTTTCATGGGACATCTTCTCTTCAGATATTTCACTTGTCTAGTGGTCTTTGCTTTCCTTGTTGGATGCTTTTATTCTCCTGGAAAGATAAAAGGGAAACCATGCCCCAATCTAACTCTAGGGCCTCCCTTTTTCAGCAGGTCATATCTTTCCTACGGCAAAACGGTTTTGGGCAACTGAAAAAGTATTATCTTTTTTTTTTTTTAAATTTCAAAAATTTCTTTTTGCAACCTTGAAACTAAATATACCTTAGTATGTGTGGATAAATATATATATATATATTTATATATATATATTCCAATTTCTCTTTAATATACAAATTCAAGGTCTAAGTGTATTTATTTTAAGATCACAAAGGACATTTGGTTGCCAGATTTTTCTTTGGGCCACCAGCTCATAAAAATCAACATGCAGAAACCTTAGGCTTGTGTCTAACTTGCTCTTATAACTTATATGAACCTCTTTTTATCCATCTATGTGATGTTGCCACATCACCTGTAGCTGTTATCTCTCCTCCTGCATGTCTCCCTTCTTCCTGTCTGGCTGGAGACCCCATCTTTCTTCTTCCATAAGACCTCTCTCCCCCCAGAAGTCCTGCCTAACTCATTCCTGAGTACCTAAGGGCCATTCAGTTTTTTATTAAACTCAAACTGATACCACTACAATCAGGAACAAGACAAGGCTGTCCACTCTCCCCATATTTATTCAATATAGTACTAGAAGTTCTAGCTAGAGCAATAAGACAACAAAAAGAGATCAAAGAGATACAAATTGGAAAGGAAGAAGTCAAACTTTCACTATTTGCAGATGATATGATAGTATACATAAGTGTCCCCAAAAATTCTACCAGGAAACTCCTATAGCTGATAAACTCCTTCAGTAAAGTGGCAGGATACAAGATCAACTCAAAAAAATCAGTAGCCCTCCTATACACAAATGATAAAAGGGCTGAGAAAGAAGTCAGAGAAACATCACCCTTTACAATAGCCACAAATAATATAAAATAACTTGGGATTAACACTAATTAAAGAAGTGAAGGACCTTTTCGATAAAAATTTAAATCTCTAAAGAAAGAAATTGAAGAAGATACCAGAAAATGGAAGGATATCCCATGCTCATGGAAAGATAGGATTAACATAGTAAAAATGGCAATCTTACCAAAAACAATCTACAGATTCAATGCAATCCCCATCAAAATACCAACACAATTCTTCACAGACTTGGAAAGAACAATACTCAACTTCATATGGAAAAACAAAAGACCCAGGATAGCTAAAAGAATTCTGCATGATAAAGCAACCTCTGGAGGCATCACGATCCCTGACCTCAAGCTCTACTATAGACCTATAGTAATAAAAACAGCCTGGTACTGGTATAAAAACCGACATATGGACCAATGGAATCGAATTGAAGACCCTGACACACACATATGGACACCTGATTTTTGACAAAGAAGCCAAAACTATACAACGTAAAAAAGAAAGTATCTTCAACAAATGGTGATGGCATAACTGGATGTCAACACGTAAAAGTTTACAAATAGATCCACATCTGTCACCATGCACAAAACTCAAGTCCAAGTGGATCAAAGACCTCAACATAAATCCAGTTACACTGAACTTGATAGAAGAGAAAGCAGGAAGTACTCTTGTACACATTGGCACAGAAGATCACTCCCTAAATATAACACCAGTAGCTCAGACACTGAGAACAACATTTAATAAATGGGACCTCTTGAAACTGAGAAGCTTTTGCAGGGCAAAAGACATGGTCAGTAAGACAAAAAGACAGCCTACAGACTGAGAAAAGACCTTCACCAACACCACATCTGAGAGAGGATTGATCACCAAAGTATATAAAAAAAACTCAAGAAACTAGACATCAAAATACTGAACAATCCAATTAAAAAATGGACTAAAGAGCTAAACAGAAAATTCTCAAAAGAAGAATCTCAAATGGCTGAAAGACATTTAAGGAAATGCTCAACATCCTTAGCCATTAGAGAAATGCAAATCAAAATGACTCTGAGATACCACCTTTCACCTGTCAGAATGGCTATGATCAAAAACACTAATGACAGTCAATGTTGGAGAGGATGCGGAGCAAAGGGAACACTCCTCCACTGTTGATGGGAATGCAAACTTGTACAACCACTCTGGAAATCAGTATGGTGGTTTCTCAGAAAATTGGGAATTGATCTACCTCAAGACCCAGCCATACCACTCTAGGGCATATACCCAAAAAAGGCTCAATCATACCAGAAGGACACATGCTCAAATCTGTTCATAGCAGCATTATCTGTAATAGCCAGAACCTAGAAACAACCTAGATGCCCTTCAACTGAAGAATGGATTAAGAAAATGTGGTACATATATACAATGGAGTACTACTCAGCAGAGAAAAAACAATGGCATCATGAGGTTTGCAGGCAAATGGATGGATCTAGAAAAAAAATCATCCCGAGTGAGGTAACCCAGACTCAGAAAGACAAACATGGTATATACTCACTCATAGGTGGATACGAGATATAAAGCAAAGAATGACTAGACTGCTACTCACAACTCCAGGGAGGCTATGTATTGCCCAATGACAGAGAAATAGATGAGATCTACATGAGCAAACTAGACGTGAGGGGGAAGGGCAGGGGGAAAGAGAGCTTAGGGGAGTGGGAGATCCCAGCTGGATCAAGAACAGAGAGGGAGAACAAGGAAAGAGAGATCATGATTAATGAAGACCCCATTGGAATAGGAAGAAGCAAAGTGCTACAGAGGTCCCCAGAAATCCACAAAGACACCTCCACAATAGACTACTGGCAATGGTCGAAAGAAAGCCCAAACTGACCTACTCTGGTGATCAGATGGCCGAACACCCTAACTGTCATGATAGAACTCTCATCCAGTGACTGACGGAAGCAGATGCAGAGATCCACGGCCAACCCCAGGTGGAGCTCCAGGAGTCCAATCGGTGAGAAAAAGAGGAGGGATTGTATGAGCGAGAGATATTGAAACCATGATTGGAAAAAGCACAGGGACAAATAATCAAACTAGTGGAAACACATGAACTATGAACCAATAGCTGAGGAGCTCCCAACTGGATCAGGCCCTCTGGATAAGTGAGATAGTCATTAGCTTGAACTATTTAGGAGGCCCCCAGGCAGTAGGACCAGAACCTGTCCTTAGTGCATTAGCTAGCTTTTTGGAACCTAGGGCCTATGCTGGGACACATTGCTCAGCCTAAGTGAAGTGAGGAGGGGACTGGACCTGTCTCAACTGAATCTACCAGGCTGAGCTGAATCTCCAGGGGAGTCCTTGCCTTGGAGAAGGTGGGAATGGGGGGTTGGACTGGGGGAAGGTCAGGGGTGGTTGGGAGGACAGGAGAATCCATGGCTGATATGTAAAATTAAATTAATTATAAATTTTTTTAAAAATTAAAATTAAAAAAAGTGTGGTACATATACACAATGAAGTACTACTCAGCAGGGAAAAACAATGACAGCATGAAATTTGCAGGCAAATGGATGGAACTAGAAAATATCATCCTGAGTGAGGTAACCCAAACACAAAAGGACAAACATGGTATGTACTTACTCATAAGTGGATTCTAGATATAAAGCAAAGAACAATCAGACTGCAACCTACAGATCCAGGGAGGCTACATAGCAGGAGGGACCCTAGAATGACTGTGGCTTATAAAAAGTTTTGGTTTTACTCAATCACTGGACAAGCTTCAATGAAACATTTCACTATTAGGATAAGAATTTGTACTTTTTTTTTTTTTTTTTTTGGTTTCTTGAGACAGGGTTTCTCTGTGTAGCTTTGTGCCTTTCCTGGATCTCGCTCTGTAGACTAGGCTGGCCTCGAACTCACAAAGATCTGCCTCCCAAGCGCTGGGATTAAAGGCGTGAGCCACCACCGCCCAGCTAAGAATTTGTACTTATCAAGCTGATAATAGAAAGAAAAATTTAAAAAAAAAAAGTATACAAAATAAGATCCAAAAAAAAAAAAAAAAAAAAAACCCTCTCTTGTTCCCCAGACCTCCCCAACTAAAACTTAAGCATCTGGAGAGCAAGGCTCCTGACACCACAGGCAAAAGTGTCATCTGTAGCATTCAAGGTGTGCCAGGGAAAAGATAAAGCCCAAAACCACAATTGCCAAGTTCTGGCACTAGCTGACTCCCGAATGCTGTTGAGTCCCTGTTCTAAGTGTGGAAAAAGGCCATGGGCTAGCAAGGGCCCTGCCAGGCCATCAACAGCCTTGTTGAAAGTGCCACCTAGAAAGACAACCAGTCAGCTGACTGTGCCCAGGCACCAAGATGGCATGGAACATCAAGCTAAGAGCTCCAGCAGACCTAGGACTGGTTACAGGCTTGCAGGGAACCCAGAACACAGCATGGAAGTGATCCGTTTCTTTCCTTCTGGATTCCAGAGCTACTGACTCAGTCCTGGGAATTTTGGGGTCTCACCTCTCCTTGTTTCCCTATTGTCAGGGAAGGGAGGACAGCCTTACCCACCTCACCAGATTTAATTGTACTTTCAGGGTTACTTAATGAGAAAAGATTTCCAGCTAAGATAGGAGTTTTCATTTCATTGCCTCACTCCAGACTCACCCGGCTGTGATACAGGGTCCTGATCTTTGCCTTGTCCCTAATTCCAAAGAAATAAGTTCTCATGCACCACAAGCTTCTCTCTTCCCAGTTCCCTATTCTAACTCACTGTTCAGCTAATGGTACAGAATCACCACAGAACTGAAGTCTAGAGACCAAGTAAGAAACTGTAACAGCTAAAAGGTATTTGCACCCCCAGTCCCAAACAGACTTTAATCTGGGCTCTCTAAAAACAGACTTTACCCTTTTCTCTTTCCGCTCTCTTCCCTCCACACAGTCTCTCTCTCTCTCTCTCTCTCTCTCTCTCTCTCTCTCTCTCTCTCTCTCTTCCCTCTCTCCCTCTCTCTCCCAATAAAGCTCTAAAAGGTAAGTATGGTTCGTGACTTTCCTCCAGCACTCTCCTCTGTGGGCATGGCCAGCCACGAGCACCACCGCCTTAACCAACATTTGGTGCCATGATGGCCAGGCAAGAGCAACGCCAATTTAACCAACATTTGGTGCCATTCAGAGCCCCTCCCCCCAGCAAGACGGCAAGCCCAAGCAAGTCTCTCGCCTCCCCTGGACCCCTATACAACTACCCTGCTACCGCCACAATTCTTCACAGTGAGTCTGCCGTTCTCGGGGCTGTAGTCTGAGCTATATTCTTTGCAACAGACACCCCAGGGGTTGTCCTCGGGCTGTGCTGGCAACGGCAGGCACATTTTTGCTCCTGACAAGGAGATAAATGTTGTCTTGGGTCTACCAGGTGGACCAACAGCAGTGTAGCCACAGTTCTCACGTTCCCTTGATGAAGGGGAGGGGGACTTGAACTGATTCTTAGATCTCTCTCCACTCTCGGGGACGCCCAAGATTGGAGTCTGATCCCAGTTTGTTATTTTAATTTTTTATTTTTCTCTCAGCTACAACCACGAGAGAAAGGGGGAGATACATTTACCACCTACATTGGCGGATAAGGGCAGACACCAGTATACCTGGCCACATAACAGTGTAGCGGGTACTTCAGCCAGCGAATGGGCAAATAAGAGTTACTTTATCCCCAAGCTTTCTGCTAAAGCTCTAAACCCTTCTCCTTCCCACTTCTGCATCTGCCACGTGCAACCTTTTCTCTCTGACTCCCTCTGGCAGTGGGCGGGCTAAAGTGTGCGGGCTTGGGCGGCTTCTAAGACTCTCGCTCTAACTCACCTTAACTCCACCCACTCATTTTCAAACTGCCTTGAGAATCACATACAGGTCTGAAAGCAGCTAAGATCCATACAAATAAGTTTACAGTAGTCAAGATGGCTCCTAAACCAAAATATCAGTTATAGCCTCAGACAAGTCTTCCAAAAGGATCGGTTTACAGTCTGCCTACTGGCAGATCTTCCAAAAGCTGTCCTTAAGCCACCAATCATCAGAAAAAAAATCCAAGACACGGAGCAAAATCTGTCTCTTGTTCTCCACACCCTCCCAACTAAAACTTAAGCATCTGGAGAACAAGGCTCCTGACCCCACAGGCAAAAGAGTCATCTGTGGCATTTAAGGTGTACCAAGGAAGAGATAAAAGCCCAAAACCACAATTGCCAAGTGCTGGCACTCGCTGACTCCCAAAAGCTGTTGGGTCCCTGTTTTAAGTGAGAAAAAGGCCACAGGCTAGCGAATGCCCTGCCAGGCCATCAACAGCCTTGTAAAAAGTGCCGCCTAGAAAGACAACCAGTCAGCTGACTGCCCCCAGGCACCAAGACGCATGGGTACACCAAGCTAAGACCTCCAACAGACCTAGACATGGCAGGGAACCCAGAACGCAGCAGGGAAGCAATCCGTTTCTTTCCTTCTGGACACCAGAGCCACTGACTGAATCCTGGGAGTTTTAGGATGTCACTTCTCCTTTCTATTGTTGGGTTTAATTGCACTTTCAGAGTTACTTAATAAAAAAGATTTCCAACTAAGATAAGAGCTCATTGTCTCACTTCAAAGTTACTGCCTGTGTTTCTCACATGCATAGAGACAGGGCTCTGATCTTTGCCTTGTCCCTAATTCCAAAAAAAATAAATTCTCATGTACCATAAGCTTTTCTCTTCCCAGTTCCCTGTTCTAACTCACTGTTCAGCTAATGGTACAAGATCACCACAGAGCCGGAGTCCAAAGATCATCAAGTAAGAAACTGTAACAGCTAAAAAGTATTTATACCTCCAGACCCAAAAGTGTCTGGGTGCTACAAAAAAAGACTTTAATGTAAACATCTATTACTATGAGATGCTTTAAAATAATCTGTCTCTGATAAAGCTTAACATGTTTCAAAATCCATCTGGATAGGCTGGATCTACCAACATAAATAATGATTGTTTTCTCCCTAAGCTTTTTCTATGTCACCAGCATCTTGTCAGACAGAAGGTTCCCAGCCACAGCCAAGAGGGATACATGTCTCCAGAACAAACAGATGACAGACAGCATTCCACGTCTGTCTACCTCAGAAGACTCTCCTCCATTCCCCCAAGAGCCAACCGATGTCCAAAAATCAGCTGGAAGCAGTTTTTGAGAGGAACGACGTCCCTATTCCCATCTACCTGCCCCCCTTTTTTTTTTTTTTTAATAATAAGTGAAAGTCTGGGATGTAAGGATTCTGTCCTTAATTACATCATCAGCCTGGAATGGCAGCCCAGCCTAAAAAAGGGGGTGGGCCCTCTGTGTGTCTCCTTTTCTCTTTCCACTCTCTTCCCTCCACACGGTCAGTTTCTCTCTCTCTCTCTCTCTCTCTCTCTCTCTCGCTCTCGCTCTCGCTCTCGCTCTCGCTCTCTCCCTCTCTCTTCCAATAAAGCTCCAAAAGGTTAAAAAAAAAAAACAGACTTTAATAAAAACATCTATTACTGTGAAATGCTTTTAACAATTGATCCCATCTCCTAGATACCAAACTAGTAAAGGAAACAGGTGCCTTAAAATAATCTCTCTCTGATAAAGCTTAACATGTTCCAATCTGTCTCTCCCATTAACACTAACCAATATAAGCAGAGTACTAAACACCACATATGGTCACTAATCTTCTCATGGCTGCTTCTTAACATGTTCAAAATTTTTCCCAAGCTCCAGAAACCATCTTAAATCCATCTGGACAGGTTGGACCTACTTCACACTTTTCCTGTCTCACCAGCATCCTGTCAGATACAAAAGCAGCCAAAGTGCCAAGCAAAGAACCATGCATGGCTCCAGGACAGACAGCCCATCATCCAACAACACCTGTCTACCTCAGAAGACACCCCCTTTCCTATTCCCCCCAAGAGCCAACCGAATGCCCTCCAAGTCAGCCCCATTCCCATCTACTTGCTGTTTTATGATAAGCAAAAGTCTGGAATGTAAGGATTCTGTATATGTGCAGATCAGGGGTACAGTGATATTTTATTTGTATTGAAATGTGATTTTTATTGGTATGTTAATAAAGTTGCCTTGGGGTCAGAGCAAGCCATAGCAGAAGCTGAGCAGTGGTGGTGCATGCCTTTAATCCCAGCACTTGAGAGGCAGAGCTAGGCAGATCTCTGTGTGTTCAAGGATACAGCCAGCATGGCAACACACGCCTTTAATCTCAATACCAACCATAGAAGACCTGGAGGTCTGTACAGACAGGCAGTGACGAGGAGGTCATGTGGCTGGGTTTACAACCAATGAGAAAGCAGAACAGAAAGTCTATAAAAAGAAAAAACACACAGAAGTAGGTCTCTTGTGGAGATGAAACACAGCAGAAGCAGTGAAGGGTAAGGTTTTCAGCTCTTGCTCTGACCTCGTGGCTTTTAACTCTGCAATTGGATCTGTGTAAGACAGTTACATCTACAGAGGGGTCTTGTCTGGTGCCTTTTTATGTCATCAGCAGACGACTAAGTCGCAGCCTAAAAGCTGGACGAGCACCGGAGTCAGGCTGCTGGCAGGTGAGGGACCTGTTCCAAGGAGAGGAATGGGTAGGAATCAACATACAGAGAAATGAAGATGAGGATGAGGCAAAAGGAGCTTAGTTAAAACTAGGATAGGGTGGGAGGAGAAGGGACAGAGAGGAGCTAAGTATAAGAAAAGAATTGAAGCTGTATAGATAGAATCTTGAATAAGGAAAATAAAATGAAAGGATTAAAGAGTTTTGTGTGCATAGATTCATTCAATATCATCAAAGATTAGATTATCAGCTGGTCATAGATTCTTCCCAGAACCTGACAGTGGGCTTTTGAGGGCCTGGACCCCCAAAAACCTCAATAATAAGGATTTCCCGATATATTTGGTTCTACATTTTCCTTATTTTTCAGTGTTAGGATAAACTTTCTCCTTTTTTAAGTGTATAATCTATCATTTGTATTGATTTCCTAAATGTGTTCCACAGCAAATTTTAATATTCTAATCTTAATTAAACATGATGCCAATTTGCCCATTATTTCATTATTTTCAGACATTTTCTCTGTCTTGCTCTTATGAAATACATAAAATTTCATGTCTTTGCTAAGATTTGCTGAGTGATACCATTTCCATTCATGCCTCCCATGACCCGCTATCTTTGCCATTTACCTGCCAGTGAGTGCTTTTCCATTTTGATTGCCATATAGCTATGCTACTGCACAGGCCCCATGAACTGCAGATGTTCCTTTGACCTTCCTTAGCTGTTTGTCTTATAGCCAATTGTGATTCACCGATTTTGTGGTATCTCCTCCTCAAACTTGGCCATTCCATCCCAAGTCAAGAGGTTGGCACTTTCCATTAGTTTGGCATCCATCAAGGTTGATGAGCCATCAGTAAACCATGCCTTAGCCAAATAATTTGACCATTCTGCAGTTCAATAGTTGCTTCTCTTGGAGGAGGGGTGAGCACGATAGACAACTGAGCTGTCTCTTCAGTGCTAACCATATCCTGGCCACTAAGGAATTCTGATATGTACCATTTCCACTGTAATACCTTTCCTTCCATGTTAAGGACTCTGACTTTGAAGAGATCCAATCCATCATTGTAAGGGGTGCCCAGATCACCATAGGACAGATGTCATTCACTATCAGTTTCTCCATGTCTCATAAAATGTCCAGATTTGTTTCTCAAAGAGAGGATATATATTCTCCTTATACAGAAAGCATTTGCAATAAAATCCAAAAGGCAAATGTAGATAGACTCCTTTTTGCTTTATGAAGAATTCCTAGTTTCCAATTCACCAATAAACATGATATCCATAATTAGGGTATTATCTGGTTCAATAATGGTCACAGCTGCATGCACAGAGAAGAGGTTAATGGCAGCCGCAAAAACTCTTTGTGTGGTTATATTTTAATTGTGCTGAAATGTGATATTTTATTTGTTCTTTAATAAATAAAGCTTGCCTGGAGATCAAAGAAAATAGCAAGCTATTTTAAGTAAACAAAGAAGTTGGGCAACAGTAGCACACGCCCTTAATCCTATCTTTTGGCAGGCAAAAGTTCAAGGTCACACTGGAAACAGAGCCAGGTGTAGTGGCACACGTTTTAAATTCCAAAACTAGTTAACCATGGAAGTCTGGAAGACTGTACAGACAGACAAGAAGTGACAGAGCTGAGTAGGAAGAGGAAGTGATGTAGCTGAACAGAGAGAACAAATCAGATGGCAGAACAGCAAGACATATAGACATGGGTAGATAGGAAGTAACTCAAATTTGGGAAGCTGCAGAGTTGGTGAGGTAAGGTTGGCTGGTGGCTTTCCCTATTTTCCTTAACTATTTAAGGCTTTCACCCCTATATTTTGCTGCTGTTTTTTAATCTAATAAGACCATTTAGAAATTCGTCTACATCTTTGCTCCTGTCCCATTTGATATCAGCTGCCTTTCTAGTAATTCTAGGGTTTATTACAATGTCCTATAAATATGTTATCTGATTTCTCTAGTGTGCATGCATACCAATTAGGAGTGGTAGGAGTTTTGTCCCTGGGTAGTGGGATTAAAGGTGTGAACCACCACGTTTAGAATTTAGAAAACAAGTTATATACATTTGTCTGTCTCTGCAGGGATGAAAAGCATAGGCTACGACTACTCTGCTCAAATATCTTATCTTAGCTCCAAATCACTCCAACAATTAAGAGATTTAGAAAACAAGTTTGAACTGTAGTAACCCTTTGAATTTACTTCCAAAATTTTAAATCTCTTCACTCTGAGTTTAACAGCAAACACTACAAAAGAAATATCCTTTTTATTTGAGAAAACTCAAAAGCTCATGTCCAAAATGCTGTGGGCGACATGACAATCTACACTCTAACATTGTAACATTGAAATAACACATGTGGTGTAAGACAACCCATGTTTCATTTCATGCCAGTAAGGCATGTGTGCCTTGGGTAAATTATCATTTAAAAATATTATTGTTTATTTTTATTTTTTTCTTGCCTGATTAAATAAAAGGTATTTATTAGCCTTTATAAGTTAGTTTAGCTTGAATGAGCAAATTGTCTAATGAAATATCATCTTTCATTATTTAGCAGATCACTCTTATTCAAATGTAACCTTTATCAACCTCAACATATCAATCTGAATAGTATCTTCTACTGTGAAAACATAGGCAAAATCTCTTCCCCAACTCAACATACATCCCAGTTTCCATTCTGAGGTGAACATATCTTTAAAATAAAAAATATAAAAACTGATTTAATTCAGGAGTTTTTTGTACTATACCATGTCTCCCTGCAACTATCATGCATTTTCATTAGCATTTAAAAATTTAAAATAAAGCATTGTACAATCTTACTTTGGGGGGGTCTTGATGCTGACAGAGAATGATTGGATAGAATTTGATATTGGGGCCTCCAGCAGGCACACTCAGGACACTTCCCAATGACAAAAGTTTACCTAGTCTGTCCCTTGATGATCTACATTCTTCAGTCCAATGTGGCCTTTACCACACCTTCTGTGTACTCCAGAAAGCTGAGTTCTTCCTTTTGAATTACCTCTAGAAAAAACCATACACAGGGGCTTTTCCCTGAGCCACAACATTCCCTGGATTCTTAAATATTGCATTGTACTCATGTTTATTGCCATAACTGAGTTTTGCATCCAGAGTGTAAAAGATGTAATCTTTTTTCAATGAAGCAGCAGCTATCCTGATTCACCCTCAAATCATGGCAGTCTCCTTCCTCTTCTGATGCCTGTTCTCCTCTTTGGGATCTGAACTCCTATGGAGCTGGACTCTAACAAGTACCACTTGTAGAAAACACAGTTCAGCTTCCAGCACCCACATGGCAACTCACATCTGGAACTACCACATTGATTACATCCATGTGGTACTATCCAGTATGAATTCTTTTGTGACTAAGAAGATTACTGTTATGTGCAAAGGCTTTACCACATTGATTACATTTATAGGGTTTCTCTCCAGTATGAATTATTTTATGACTAAGAAGGTATTTCTTCTGTGCAAAGGCTTTACCACATTCATTACATTCATAGGGTTTCTCTCCAGTATGAATTCTTTCATGACTGAGAAGACTACTCTTCCGTGTAAAGGCTTTACCACATTGATTACATTCATAGGGTTTCTCTCCAGTATGAATTATTTCATGATTGTGAAGACTTCTCTTCTGTGCAAAGGCTTTACCACAATGATTACATTCATAGGGTTTCTCTCCTGTATGAATTCTTTTATGACTGCGAAGATAACTCTTATGCACAAATGCTTTACCACATTCATTACATTCATAGGGTTTCTCTCCATTGTGACTTCTTTCATGACTGAGAAGACTACTCTTCTGGACAAAGCCTTTACCACATTGATTACATTCATAGAGTTTTTCTCCAGTATGAATTCTTTCATGACTGTGAAGACTACTCTGCAGTGCAAAGGCTTTACCACACTGATTACATTCATAGGGCTTCTCTCCAGTATGAATTATTTCATGACTGTGAAGACTTGTCTTCTTTGCAAAGGCTTTACCACATTCATTACATTTATAGGGTTTCTCTCCAGTATGACTTCTTTCATGACAGTGAAGTGTCTTCTTCCATGTAAAGGCTTTACCACACTGATTACATTCATAGGGTTTCTCTCCAGTATGAATTCTCTCATGACTTCGAAGATAGCTCTTATGTGCAAATGCTTTACCACACTGATTACATTCATATGGTTTCTCTCCAGTATGACTTTTTAGATGAGTAAGAAAATGACTGTTATAAGCAAAGGCTTTGCCACACTGATTGCATTTATAGGCTTTCTCCCCAGTATAACTTCTATTATGTATTTGAAGATAAGTGGGACATGCAAAGACTTTATCACATTGATCATATCCATACCTTTTCTCTCTAGTTTGAATTCTATCTACTTGAAGAAGATTTGGACATGCAAAAACTTTATAACTTTGACCATACTCAGAGTGTATTCCTTCCAAATGAGTTCTTTGGTGTACCTTTAAACAACAATCAGATATAAAGGCTTTATCATGTTGATTACACTCATAGAGAGCCTCTTTATTGTTAGTTGTGTGGTGTGTTTGAAGATGCCTGTAATGGCTAAAGCCTTTAGTAGGTGACTCACATTTATTATTTTCTTTTCCCACATGAGCTTTTTCATATCTTTGAAGAGAACTTGAAGAACACAGAATTTGATCACACAGATTGCATTCACAACATTTTCTTATACTGTGAGCCACACCACATGTGCACAGTGAACCAGTAGAGAGAAATGAATTTCCATATTTCTTGTACTCATAAGGTTTTTCTCCAATGTGAGTTTGTTGATGAATTCCCACTGAAGTTGATAAACCAATTAATTGTAAACTCGCATCACAGTCATCATGTCTTCTCATAGTGGGGACTACCACATATCTTCCAGTTACTCTGAGAGAGACAGAACTACAATGCTTCTTTCCATATCCCTTATGCTCACATGCCTTGTATTCAGAGTGACAGATGACACACCTGCTAAAGGAAGATAACAAATAAAGAGTTTTCACATTGCAATCACATAGTCAAACATTTTGTGTGTCATACAGAAATGGAATAGGGATTTATGTTTCTATACCAAGACAATCTCCTGGTTGCTCATAAAGTGTTCCTCTCACTAAACTATGCTAAGTCACTCACTACAAGCACATGAGGAACACTAGCTTTAATATGAAAGCTTTGCTTATAAAAGGTCTTAGACACACATCAATGTGTACACCTTATATGACAATTGGAAGGCATGACAGTAAGTGGATGGACAGTTCTACAACATGCCTCTCACATGGCTATGATTAAAACTGTGACATCTGTTATGGCATTGTTTCCTTGTCTTGCCCTTAAAGGAATGCTTTGCAAACAGTAATCAGTACCCGACAATGAAGTACATGGTGTGTGTGAATTTAATAAACAGTACAAAGCTGTGCTTATTTACATAGCTGCTTTTCATTAAAAGTTCAGAGTACATTAACATTTTTTCAGTCATATAAATATGTCAGCTTGCACATGAAAATTACCTTCCATTTCTTCTAGAGCTCTGACAGTGTTCTTCAATATTATGGTCTTCCCATTTGTAACCTAAAATACAGTACCAGAAAAAATGTATGTGATATATTACTGGAAATTGGGCACACTTGAAATTACTCTTTCATGAATCTTAGTATCATGCTTAATTTATTCAAGACATTCTTGTCCTGTCATATGCGAAATCACTGAAGAGCACCAATCCAAAGAACAAAGCTTGTCCCCTTAAGTTAAAAACTGACAGAAACTTCACATTCTTACCTATAGAAGTGAGGTTCCAATAGGTTTCCAGCATCACATCTTTGTAGAGACTCTTCTGGGAAGGATCCAGCAAAGCCCATTCTTCATGAGTAAAGTTCACATGTACATCCTCATAGGTCACTGCTTCCTAAAATGTCCCATGCATTTTCATAATTGAAATAGTGAGACTGAATGAACTACAAATGTACACTTCATTGAGAATATATTTACATAATTCTGTGTGCTCGAAACATTCTATGATATGGGTCAGTAAATATCAAATGCAGTCACCAACACATTTTAAAAGGAAACAGAAAAAGAGAATGACACCCTCCATTCCTGTGCAGAAGGTAGTGAGACCCTGTCTCTAACAAAAAAACAGAAAGCACTCAGGCCTCACTCAAAATTCCTCCACAGAGTTAAACATTCACTCTACTTCTACACTTGTCTATCATAAAAGCTGGAGTGACCCCTACTGAACTGTAAGGCTAATAATTCCCAGGAAGCAAAGCATTTTTAAGAAGTTACTGACTCACAGATCAATGAGTTCTCAAGAACATTAGTAAAGTAAATGCTGATCCTAAAACAGTAAAACAAACAACAAAAGAGAGGGAGTATATGAAGATGGGTCAACAAATAAATCACCTGTTGTGCCCAGCTGTGGTGGTGCCCACTTTAATCCAAGTACTTGGGAGGCAGAGGCAGGCAGATCTCTGTGAGTTCAAACCTGGTCTGCAAAGCAAGTTCCAGGACAACTAGGACTGTTACACAGAGAAATCCTGTCTCTAGAGGTTACCAACTATTCCTAACTCAGGTCAAGAGAATCCAATGCTCTCTTCTGCCTTCAGTAAATGCCAGGAAGACAAGTGGTATATATACATACACACACACACACACACACAGAGACATATGTGTGTGTGTGGGGGGGGTATTTTTTCAGACATTTGAAAACAAAATGTAAAAACATACACAAAGGTAGAGCCAATGTTACACACCTGCAATTTGGCAATTCAGGAGATCACTATTTATTTCATGACTGCATGCATTGTTGGTCTGAAAAATGACACTCTCTACCAAAGTTCATAAGTCATGGAGTGGGTAAAGTTAAGCACAAGAGCAAATGCTTGACATGTACAAGAACCGGGTTCAATCCATCAAAAATATAAACATAAAAATACCAGACAAGAAAAAGGAATTAGCAGGGAAAAGCAACTGTTTCTATTTTACCTTACATTGTTTAGAAATGAAGTTTTGACCATGGGTGAGTGCCTGGGGTCATACCCAGAGAGGCCTGCCCCTAGGTCCCATCCCTGGGCACCAGCCATTCCGGGGAAGACCTGCCCAACTTGGCCCCAGATTCTGGCCATCGGGTGGGCCCCCTTGAAAGGTTCCTCTTCTCCAAGACCCCCAGAAGACTCTGCAATCTCCACGCCCTGCCCCAAAAACCATCCGCCCAAGACCCCAGCCACTTCCTGAGACTCAGAGACCAGCCCCCAGCTCCCATCCGGCTCTGAACTCCCATCTGGACCAGAGGTGAGTGCCTGGGGCCATATCCAGGGAAGCTTGTCCCTAGTCCCAACCCTGGGCACCAGCCATTCCGTGGAAGACCTGCCCAACTTGACCCCAGGTTCTTGCCATCAGGTGGACCCCCCCCAAAGTTCCCCTTCTCCAAGATCCCCCTGGCAGACCCTGCAATCTCCACACCCTGCCCCCACACCCATCTGCCGGAGACCCCAGCAACTGCCTGAGACTCAGAGACCAGCCCCCAGCTCCCAACCATTTGGACCAGAGACAGGCCTCTCGAATCTGTCAGCTCTGTCTGGACCAAGAGTGCTGATAAGACCAAGAACGAATCCATAAGGAGATGGGCAGACATCAAGGCAGAAGTACATACAACAAAATAAAGAGCAATACAGCATCACCAGAACCTAGCCCTCCTCTAACATCTAGGACCTAAACATCACAAAATGGAAGAAGCAGAAGAAAACAACCTTATGAATAACATCATGAAGAAGAAATCAAAAATGAAATGGAGGAAGAGACAAACAAAAAATGGGAAGAACGCTATAAAAATATAGAGGAAAAGACAAAGCAGAAGAAAACAATAAATCCCTTAAAGAAAATCATGAAAAAGCAATGAAACAGAGGAGGGAAACAGTCCAAGACCTGAAGAGGGAAATAGAAAAAATGAAGACCACAAGCAGAGGGAATGTTGGAAATAGAAAATCTGAGTTAACGAACAATAACTTCAGATGCAAGTATAACCAACAGAATGCAAGAGATGAAAGAGAGGATCTATGGTGTTGAAGATACGGTAGAAGAAATAGATTCATCAGTCAAAGAAAACACTAAAGCCAACAAATTCACGACCCAAATGTCCAAGAAATTTGGGACACCATAAAAAGACCAAACCTACGAATAATAGGGATAGAGAAAGGAGAAGACGACCAACTCAAAGGCACAGAAAATATGTTCAACAAGATCATAGAAGAAAACTGTCCCAACTTAAAGAAGGAAATACCTATAAAGATACCAGAAGCCTATAGAACACCAAACAGACTAGAACTCCCCAAAAAGTCCCCTCGCCACATAATAATTAAACAACTAAACATACAGAATAAAGAAAGAATATTAAGAGCAGCAAAGGAAAAAGGCCAAGTGACTTATAAAGCCAAACCCATCAGAATAACACCCAATTTCTCAATGGAGACTTTGAAAGCCAGAAGGACCTGGATAGATGTAATGCAGACACTAAGAGACCATGGATGCCAGCCTAGACTAATATACCAAGCAAAACATTGAATCATCATGGACGGAGTGAACAAGACATTCCAAGACAAAGCCAGATTTAAACAATACTTACCCAAAAACCCAGCCCTACAGAAAACACTAGAAGGAAAATTCCAACCTAAGTAAGTCAGATACACCCTCGAAAACACAGGCAATAGATAATACCACAGCAGTAAACCTCAAAGAAGAGAAGTACACACACACTACCACCAAAAAATAATAATAATAATAATAATAATAATAATAATAATAATAACAGGAATGAACAATCACTGGTCATTAATATCCCTTAATATCAATGGACTTAATTCACCTATAAAAAGACACAGGCTAATAGAATGGATACGAAAGCAGGACCCATCTTTCTGCTGCATACAAGAAACACACGTAAAATTCAAAGATAGACACTATCTAAGAATAAAAGGCTGGGAAAAGACTTTCCAATCAAATGATCTTAAGAAGCAAGCAGGTGTAGCCATCCTAATATCCAGCAAAATAGACTTCAAACTAAAATCAATCAAAAGAGTTCAAGAAGGGCATTACATACTCATCACAGGAAAGATCCACCAAGATGAAGTTTCAATTCTGAACATTTATTCCCCAAACACAAGGGCACCCACATTTGTAAAAGAAACATTACTAAAGCTTAAATGTACATCAAACCCCATACATTAGTAGTGGGAGATTTCAACACACGACTCTCACCAAAAGACAGATCTACCAGACTGAAACTCAACAAAGAAACAAAGGACCTAACAGATGTTATGACTCAATGGACATAAGTGATATCTACAGAACATTCCATCCTAACACAAAAGGATATATCTTCTTCTCAGCACCCCATGGGACCTTCTCAAAATTTGACCACATGCTTGGTCACAAATAAATCTCAACGGATACAAAACAATTGGAATAACCTCCTGCATTGTATCAGACCACCATGGTTTAAAGTTAGATTTCAACAACAACAAAAACTACAGAAAACCTACAATCTTATGGAAATGGAATAATGCTCAACTGAATCACCAATGGGTTAAGGAAGAAATAAAGAAAGAAATTAAAGACTTCCTAGAGATCAACGAAAATGAATACACTACATACCCAAACTTATGGGACACTATGAAAGCAGTGCTAAGAGGGAAATTCATAGTAATAAATGCCACATAAAGAAGTTAGAGAAATCTCACACTAGTGACTTAACAGCACACCTAAGAGCTCTAGAACAAGAAGAAGCAAAGTCTCTCAGGAAGAATAGATGCCAGGAAATTATCAAATTGAGAGCTGAAATCAATAAAATAGAAACAAAGAGAACAATACAAAAAATTAATGAAGCAAAGAGTTGGTTCTTTGAGAAAATCAACAAGATAGACAAGCACTTATCCAAACTAACCAAAACACAGAGAAAGAGAGCATCCAAATCAACAAAATCAGAAATGAAAAGGGGGACATAACAATAGACAATGAGGAAATCCAGAGAATCATCAGGTCATACTTCAAAAACCTCTAGTCCACAAAACTGGAAAATCTAAAAGAAATGGATAATTTTCTGGATAGGTACCACATACCTAAGTTAAATCAAGACCAGATAAACTATTTAAATAGTCCTATAACCCCTAAGGAAATAGAATCAGTCATTAAAAGTCTCCCAACCAAAGAAAGCCCAGGAACAGATGGTTTCAGCACAGAATTCTACCAGATCTTCAAATAAGAGTTAATACCAACACTCTTTAAATTGTCCCACACAACAGAAGCAGAAGGAACATTACCAAACTCCTTCTATGAGGCTACAATTACACTGATTCCTAAACCAAACAAAGATGCAACAAAGAAAGAGAACTACAGACCGATCTCCCTCACAAACACTGATGCAAAAATACTCAATAAAATACTGGCAAACAGACTCCAAGAACACATCAAAACAATTATCCACCATGATCAAGTAGGCTTCATCCCAGGGATGCAAGGGTGTTTCAACATACAAAAGTCCGTCAATGTAATACACCATATAAACAATCTCAAAGAAAAAAATCACATTATCATCTCACTAGATGCAGAAAAGGCATTTGACAAAATCCAACACCCCTTCATGATAAAGGTCTTGGAGCGATCAGGAATACAGGGAACATACCTAAACATAATAAAGGCAATTTACAGCAAGCCAACAGCCACCATCAAATTAAATGGAGAGAAACTCAATGCGATTCCACTAAAATCAGCAAGGCTGTCCGCTCTCCCCAAACTTATTCAATATAGTACTTGAAGTTCTAGCCAGAGCAATAAGACAACAAAGGGAGATTAAAGGGATACAAATTGGAAAGGAAGAAGTCAAGCTTTCCCTAGTTGCAGATGACATGATCGTATACATGAGTGACCTCAAAAATTCAACCAAAGCACTGATACAGCTTATAAACACCTTCAGTAACATAGCAGGATACAAGATCAACTCAAACAAATCAGTAGCCCTCCTGTATACAATAGACAAACAGGCTGAGAAGGAAATCAGAGATATATCACCTTTTACAATAGCCACAAATGATATAAAATACCTTGGGGTTACTCTAACTAAGAAATGAAGGATCTATATGACAAGAACTTTAAATCCCTGACAAAAGAAATTTGAAGAAGATGTCAGAAAATGGAAAGATCTCCCATGCTCATGGATAGGCAGGATTAACATAGTAAAAATGCCAATCTTACCAAAAGCAATCTACAGATTCAATGCAATCCCCATCAAAATACCAACACAATTCTTCACAGACCTGGAAAGAATAATACTCAACTTCATATGGAAAAACAAAAAACCCAGGATAGCTAAAAGAATCCTGTACAATAAAACAACCTCTGGAGGCATCACGATCCCTGACCTCAAGCTCTACTCTAGAGCTACAGTAATAAAAAACAGCTTGGTACTGGCATAAAAACTGACATACGGACCAATGGAATCCAATTGAAGACCCTAACATTAATCCACACACATATGAACACATAATTTTTGACAAAGAAGCCAAAACTGTACAACGGAAAAAAGAAAGCATCTTCAACAAATGGTGCTGGCATAACTGGATGTCAATGTGTAGAAGGCTGCAAATAGATCCATATCTGTCACAGTGCACAAAACTTAAGTCCAAGTAGATCAAAGACCTCAACATAAATCCAGTTACTCTGAACCTGATAGAAGAGAGGGTAAGAAGTAGTCTTTAATGCATTGGCATAGGAGATCATTTCCTAAATATAACACCAGTAGCACAGACACTGAGAGAAACAATCAATGGGACCTCTTGAAACTGAGAAGCTTCAAGAGCAAAGGACATGGTCAACAAGACAAAGCAACAGCCTACAGCATGGGAAAAGGTCTTCACCAAACCTACATCTGACAGAGGGCTGATATCCAGAATATATGAAGAACTCAAGAAATTAGACATCAAAATGCCCAACAATCCAATTAAGAAATGGGCTATAGAACAAAACAGAGAATTCTCAACAGAGGAAACTCAAATGGCTGAAAGACATTTAAGGAATTGCTCAACATCCCTAATCATCAGGGAAATGCAAATCAAAATGACTCTGAGATACCACCTTATACCCATCAGAATGGTTAAGATCAAAAACACTTAAGAGAGCTTATGCTGGAGAGGATATGGAATAAGGGGAACTTTCCTCCACTGCTGGTGGGAATGCAAGCTTGTACAGCCACTTTGGAAATCAATATGGTGCTTCCTTAGAAAATTGGGAATCCATCTCCCCCAAGACCCAGCTATACCACTCTTGGGCATATACCCAAGGAATGCTCAATCATATCATAAGGGCCACTTGCTCAGCTATGTTCATATCAGCATTTTTGTAATAGCCAGAACCTAGAAACAACCTAGATGCCCTTCAACTCAAGAATGGATAAATAAAATGTGGTACATATACACAATGGAGTACTACTCAGCAGAGAAAAACAATGACATCATGAGGTTTGCAGGCAAATGGATGGATCTAGGAAAAAAATCATCCTGAGTGAGGTGACTCAGATTCAGAAAGACAAACATGATATGTAGTCACTCATAGTTGGATACTAGATGTAAAACAAAGATGACTGGACTGCTACACAACTCCAGGGAGGCTACCTAGAAAACGGGACCCTAAGAAAGACAGAGCGAGTGCCCAATGACAGAGAAATGGATGAGATCTACATGAACAACTTGGATGTGAGTGGGGGTAATGAAGGGCAGGGTTTGAGGGAAAGAGAGCTTAGGGGAGCAGGAGATACCAGCTGGATCAAGAACAGAGAGGGAGAACAAGGAATAAGACACCATGATAAATGATGACCACATGAGAACAGGAATAGGCAGAGTGCTAGAGAGGTCCCCAGAAATCCACAATGATACATCCTCTGTAGACTACTGGCAATGGTCGAGAGAAAGCCCAAACCAATCTACTCTGGTGATCGGATGGCCAAACACCCTAACTGTCATGCTAGAAATCTTATCCAATGACTGAGGGAAGTGGATGCAAAGATCCACAGCCAGGCCCCAGGTGGAGCTCCAGGAGTCCAATTGGGGAGAAAGAGAAGGGATTATATGAGCGAGAATTGCTGAGACCAAGATTGGAAAAAGCACAGGGACAAATAGCCAAACTAATGGAAATACATGAACTATGAACCAATAGCTGAGGAGCCCCCAACTGGATCAGGCCCTCTGGATAAGTGAGACAGTTGATTAGCTTGAACTGTTTGGGAGGCCCTCAGGGAGTGGGACTGGGACCAGTCCTTAGTGCATGAGTTGGCTGTTTGGAACCTGGTGCTAATGAGGGGACACTTTGCTCAGCCTGGGAGGAGGGAACTGGACCTGCCTGGACTGAATCTACCAGGCTGAACTGAATTCCCAGGGGAATCCTTGCCCTGGAGCAGATGGGAATGGGGGGTGGGCTGGGGAGAAGGGGGGGCCAGGAGGACAGGGGAACCCATGGCTGATATGTAAAATTAAATTAAATTATAAAATAAAAAGAAATGAAGTCTTTATTGATGGTGATGGTGTGACTACATGAAAAGGAGAGGGGCTGCTCACTTTCACCAAAACAAAGAAATACAGTGAGACTATATTCCTCCACAAAAGCTCCTCCAGATTAGTCTTGAACTTTCTGTATCTGCTGCCAAAATACTAGGATGACTTCATGCTCAGCTAAATAAATGTACTGATTAAATCAAAGTATAATATAGAGATACAGGGCACCTTCTGGAAGGGTAAAACTAAAGTGAAAGTGACAGATTTTAACTCTTGCCAATGGAAAGGCTAACCATGTAACAGGCATCACCACTTGGTCTCCTATGGGTCTAGGACAACTTGGGATCTCATTTCTCAAGGAATGAAAATGTAGAATATGAACAGTATATGTCCTGGAGAGATCTTGGTCCTATATGAGGAAATTGTTTCATATATTTAGAACAGGGTCTTATTCTGTGCTCTGGTCTGGCCCCAAGCTAGAGACCTCCTGCATCAGCTTTTCAAGTGCTAGAGTACAATTGTGAGTCACCATGACTGGCTGAAGAAAATTCCATATAAAACCTGACACAATGGCAGATTATTTGTCTATCACATGGGAAGTGCATGGGTTTGATCCCTAGATCACAGGAAGAAATAAATAACTAACGTGGCCTCATTGCTCATTCAATATGTGCATAAGTATATAAAATGAGGCTCTTCAAACAAAACTCAATCAAAAGAGATGAAGAACACTATATATTTATCAAAGGTAAAATACACCAGGATGACATTTAAAACTCTAATTTAAATTTCTGACTAGGTCTTTAATTCTCATTCTATTAGATTAATGGCAGAGACCTTCATCTTAACTAAAACAGATGAGTCCATGATTTGACTCATTCACTAAGTTCAGGGGAATATAAAAGGCCCAAGTCTTTGGAAGGCCCCCAGACATTAGCACAACTGACTCCAAAATGGAAATGCCATTTAGGCTGCAAAACTCAGCACATAGAAAGTTCCACCAGCCAAGAGGAAAACAAAGTCTAATCCATCAAAGTGCATTTTTATAGGAAGCCTCTAAATGTACTAACCTTGCCTTTTAGTCTGTAGTTCTGCTTCAGGCTGTTCTTGTCAACCCAGAAAATGGTTTTTGTGCTTAAAAGTTTATTGTGAAAAAGGCTCAGGGCTACACTGGGATCCAGAACACCCAGTGTACTTTCATGCAGATAATAAAGACTTTCTATTGGCTTAAACCCATTTCCCAGCAGTCTTCTCTCACCTTCACAACAAGCACTTCACAGAACTTTCTCCAAAACTGACTACATACTCAGACACAAAGTTGTTAGCATTCAGACCTGCCCCTAGTCCATCCAGTATCCTGACAACATCATCCTACGTAAAGTCCACTTTAAGAGAAAACTCTCAATTCCGACGAGGTTCGCACCTCCAGTCTCTCTCTCTCTTCCCTTCTCCTTCCCACCTTCCCTTTCCCCTTTTGATAATAAAACTTTTCACGTAATTGCCACTTGTATGATGTCTTTTCCTCTGCTCCCACCTGCCAGGAGCTCCACCCACCATATCTGCATGGAATGTCTCTTTCTCATCTGGCTCGAGGCTTTTGAGGCCCAACCCACCAAGGCCTCTCTCCCACCATTTTTTTTACAAAATTGTCTCAACAGATACAATAAAATTAAAATAATTCCCTGGATCCTATCAGACCACCACAAATTAAAGCTGGATATCAACAACAGCAGAAGCATCAGAAAGCTTACAAACTCATGAAATCTAACACCTCTCTACTGAATGAAAAATGGGCCAAGATAGAAATAAAGAAAGAAATACAAGACTTTCTAGTGATAACCATGCCACAGGAATGGTTATCTTATTCTCAAGGAATCAGTCCATGGAGCTAGAGAGATAGCTAAGCAGTTAAGAGCACTGACAGCTCTTCCAGAGATATTGTGTTCCATTTCCAGCAACCACGTGGTAACTCACAATCATTTCTGATGGGATCTGAAGCCCTCATCTGGAATAAAGGCATATATGCAAACAGAGCACTCATATACATTAAATAAATAATTAATCTTTTTTTTTTAAATCACTGATTCTAGTAACCAAAACTACCAAACAAAATCAGATCAGTCCATTACTCTTTCATTGAGCCTTATTTGATTTCCCAACACTTGTAGGGAATACAGAGAGATAATATAACAAATATTATACAACCTGTCTTATTGACTCTTCCCTTGCTTTGAAGAAGCACTATGACCAAGGCAATTCTTAAAATGGAATAATTTGGGGATTGATTATAGTGACAGATATGGTGATATTTTATTTGTACTGAAATGTGATTTTATTTGTATGTTAATAAATAAAGTTGCCTGGGGGTCAGAGCTAATAGCAAGCCATAGCAGAAGCTGGGCAGTGGTGGTGCACGCCTTTAATCCCAGCACTTGGGAGGCAGAGCTAGGCGGATCTCTGTGTGTTCAAGAATACAGCCAGCATGGAGACACTTGCCTTTAATCTCAATACCAACCATAGAAGACCTGGAGGTCTGTACAGACAGGCAGTGATGAGGAGGTCATGTGGTTGGATTTACAACCAATGAGAAGGCAGAACAGAAAGTCAATAAAGAGGACAGACACAAAGGAAGTAGGTCTCTTGCTGAGGAGAAGGACAGCAGTGGCAATGAAGAGTAAGGTTTTTTAGCTCTTAGCTATTGCTCTGATCTCTTGGGCTATTAACTCTGCATTTGGCTCTGTTTCTTATTTTAAAAACACTGTTACGTCTACAGACAGAGGATCAGTCCATTATCATCTTGAAAGGAAGAATCACAGTGGGCAGGGCTGGAGCTGAGTGTTACATCCTGATTCACAGGCAGAAAGAAACATTTGCCTTGCACTGGGCTTTTGAAACCTCAAAGTCAGCCCACATTGACACACCAATACAAACAAGACACACCTACTCCCACAAGGGCATATCTCCTAATTTACTCAATTACTTCTACTAATTAGGGCCAATCATTCAAAGATAGGATCCTTAGGGTATTGATCAAATATAAACCATAACTGGAAAACAACCTAAGAAAGAGCTCTAAAGGAAAAGATTACAGTTATTAAGGAAATCAGAGCGAGAGGAGCAGAAGAAGATAGAGAAAAAGAGAGATAGAGAGGGAAACAAAAAGAAAACATATTTCCTCCAAATAGCAGAAGACAACTCCCCTGGTAAGATTAGAGGCTTCCTTAATATAACCTTCCCTACCTCAGCTAAGAAGAGATGGAACAATTCAAGGTCTCCAAACTCAGGTTTAAGTCCCTATCATTTCTCTGAGTGCATGTCATTATTATTTCCCTCTCTACCCTGTTTCCTTGCAGAACCTGGGAAACCTTGGATCAGGTGGTGGAAGCAGTGATGGCAGTCTCCTGGTGTGCTGAAGTGTGGCTGCTGTAGATGATGCCATTGGAAGATGCATTCGAACTAGGCAATAACAAGGCTACAAAAGTTTCAATTTTTTTTTGTTGTTGTTTTGTTTTTTGTTTTTTGAGACAGGGTTTCTCTGTAGCTTTGGAGCCTGTCCTGGACTAGCTCTGTAGACCAGGCTGGCCTCGAACTCACAGAGATTCACCTGCCTCTGCCTCCCGAGTGCTGGGATTACAGGCGTGCGCCACCACTGCCCAGCCAAAAGTTTTAAATTTTATTTACCTTTTTTTCCCCCCAGACAGGATTTCTCTCCGTAGCCCTGGCTGCTCTATAACTAGCTCTATATACAAGGCTGACCTCTGCCTCCCAAGTACTGGGTTAAACGCATCCACCACCACCACCACTGATTTAATTATTTTAACAAATTAAACCCTGAAAGACTTCAGTCCAGCAAACATGGAGAGTCACAATCTGTCTGATCACAGCCCAGACCAACTCAATTGGGAGAAAATGGGGCCAAGCAACATCTTGTGTTGGGGACTGAGAGAAGGTGAAAGACCCGGATGACAACAACTGACTTCAATGGTTACAGTCAGTTGGTGACACACGTGGATGGACTCAGCTGTCTCTGCTTGGGGTCATGGGATGCTTCCTCTGTTCCCTAGCTGCATGGGGCCTACCTGCTTAGGACACAGGAACCATCTCCTTCTATACACATGCAAACCTAATTAAAGAGTGTTATTGAGGAAAGGGTGTAACTGTGCCCAATTAACCATGGAGAGTTGGGGATCCCACTGGGAACTGTGCCTGCAGGAGGATGGGCTTCCTTAGCAGGGAGCTGGACTAACCTTGAGTAGAAAACAACCATGTGGTTTGCTGTCATCTTGTCTATCATGTCAATATTATATCATGACAATACAGAATTTGAGCCATAGATACAGCAAAAGTCCAATTAAAAGTCTAAGAATTTTTGTTACAATCAGAAATAGGATGAGAAAAGGTCATCATCATGAATGAAAAACTGATCAGCACATGACTGAATAACTAGTACACACAGTGACACCATCTGACTTCAAACTTTGAATGAAACTGTAATAAAGACTGCACTGAACTGGGCGGTGGTGGGGGCGCACACCTTTAAACCCAGAACGTGGGAGGCGAAGCAGACAGATCTCCGAGAGTTTGAGGCCAGCCTGGTCTACAGAGTGAGTTCTAGCACAGTCAGGGCTACACACACACACACACACACACACACACACACAAATAAAACTATCGGAATTGGGGAGGTGGGGGGGTGGGGACACACTGGACTGTACTGTCCAGGAAAGAATAAAGAGATCAACAGAACATGAGAGCAAACTTAGAAATAAAAACACAATAAATATAAAGTCAAATGTAACCGCACGAGGCCAAGATATCCAGGAAGGCTGGCCTTAGTGACACACATGACTGGACCACCCTTACATAAGACACTAGAGTGACCAGGGCTCAGCAAATTACCAAATCGGCCTTCACTGGCAAGGGGAAGAACACAGCGCATGCGCGCGCCCTGCACCGCACCATGAAAGTTTCCACACAAAAGCTCGCGCACCCCCGTGCTCTGCTCACGCGTAAACCGCAGAGCTAAATCACTCGGAAGTCCCCCTTGTGCCTGGGAGTTGCAGGGACCTCAGGGGACCAAAGGGAATCACTCCGGACACCGCGACCGGACGCCTGGTCCACAGTCCCGCGGGGACGCCACTCCGGCTCCCGCGGCTCCTCCCCGTGGGGACGGCCGCCCCTCACTCACCATGGCGGATTCCGAGCTCACCCGTTCTCCTCGAGGCTCTCAGAGGCCGTTCTCAGCCCAGCATACGGACACCAAAGCCGGTCTACAACGCAGGAAGCCAAGCCTAAAGCATGGCGGACGGGAAGTGCCCTCCCCATTCTGACTGGCAGTCCATCTGGAGGCCCAGATTGGCTACTGAGGCCTGAGTGATCTAAACAGCTCCCTTAGGGACAGTGCTGTGAAGTGAGTGGGCCCAATGATTGGCAGCCCTGGCTTCCACCCCAGGCACAGAACTGCCCCAGACCTGCAGAGATTGACACTGATGCAGAACTTGGGGCTGGACTGCAAAGTCTTCCCTGAACTATTCCTGCACTCAGTAGGACTCTATTCTGGGGAATTAGTCAGGTTTGCTAAGAAACTGAGTAAGGACAAAGGAAACTTAACCAGTTTCCAGGCTAAGGAAAACCTCAGGCGAGCTGTGAAAAAAGTGCTATGATTTTCATTTTTGTAAGAAGAAAGTTTGATTTAAAAAACTATGCACTCTCTTAAACTGTTATTCTGTAGAAAAAGCTCATCGTTGTAAATACAGGATTTAGAGAACTGAACCCTATGGGATCAGTGAGCTTTTTACTTATTGCTCCATATTTACTAGAGAGTCTCAACACTCTGATGGCTAAATTAAACATATTTTACTGTCCACTTGACACTGGAGTCTACAGATTTGGTTTTCTGTCATTCTGTGTAATCAGTGAAAATAAGTGAGCCGCATTAAGAATATACAGTTTTATATCATGCTTCTATTGCTTTATTTTCTTTATCAGGGTCTCACTCTGCAGCCCTGGCTGAACAAGAACTCACTAATCATAAAGATCAGTTTGCCTCTGCTGCAGAGTGCTAAGATTAAAGGCCTGCACCACCATGCCTGACTACTAATAATTCTGCACATTAATTAATGAAATAACCTAAGCTAGGTGTGACACACAATTGTATTCTGCACTGAGGACACTGTTTGCAGGGAGACCACTGTGAGACTTAGGCAAGCATGGGTTATAAGGGAGACCCTGTCTCAAAAGAGCAAATGGCTAAGCACATGAAGCCTCTGACACCCCATTTTAGGACCCTTAGTTACAGTCTTTATCCTGGAGTCCACGTGGATCTATGGCACCCTGGCATTTGCCCCCAAGTCCACTGTCCACTTTTTGACACCCAGTCTGGAACCTGTGACGGTGCTGAAGCAGCAGCCAGCAGCAGTGGCAATGGCATGAAGAATCCCTGTCCAGCTGCTTTATTGCTGTGCTCCACTGCTCTCTGGAGGAATTTCATTCTGTGTCCTGCCTGCAGGCCTTCCGCTGAGGATTCTTTAAAGTCACACGAACACTTGACTGGCAGGTTCAGTCTAGCTCACTATATGATATCAATAATCTACTTTCCCAGGACTACTCATTTCTACCTGACCTTGGAAAAGAGCAGGTGGAGTCACAGGCTAATGCTGATTATGGAATGTGTGGGATGTTGTGGGCACAGAGGTCCTTGTACTCACAAAGAAGCCCTAACAGAACCAGGAAGTTATTCACCCAGGGGTATCTACTGAATAGAGGAGATACAAATCAAAGAATTGAATTGCATCCAGAAGACTAAGAGTGGATTTTGTTAATGACTTGGTAAACTTTTTGCTGTCTATGCAGTAGACCTTACACACCTTTTGCTACAGAGGCAGACCTCACCAATGTTCTACAGAATGATTATCCCAGAGTCTTCCCTCCTAGTCCGCTAAGCATTTTAGGGGAGACGTCTCATGGACTCTATGGCCTGTGACCTCTGTGCTTTCTTGGTCAGAGATCACACTGGACTCAAGGCCTTTTTGCTATAGAACCCACTCTCATGGTCACATGCACTTTAAAAAAGAGTATCTAGCCAGGCAGTGGTGGCGCACGCCTTTAATCCCAGCACTCAGCAGGCAGAGCCAGGCTGATCTCTGTGAGGCCAGCCTGGGCTACCAAGTGAGTTCCAGGACAGGCGCAAAGCTACACAGAGAAAAAAAATCCTGTCTCCAAAAAAAAAAAAGAAAGAAAGAAAGAAAGAAAGAAAGAAAGAAAAAAAGAAAAAAAAAAAGAAAGAATATCTATGTCATCACACACTAAGCTTTATTGTGCACCTGGAATTGGATTGATTGTTACCTAGGAACCTTTTCTCAAATTGCACTGTTTTAAATATGCTGACAGTGATCTACCTGGTAATAGTCTCCCTGAAGTCTGATCCAGGCTGACGAAGTCAATCTGCACTGGATTTTCATTCTCATGCTGAAGGACCCCCCACACCTGGTGCCCAATGTGGGGCACATGACCCTTGAAGAAGGTAAGAAGAGTTTACCTTAATGAAAATTAAAGGGTCCTTGTAGTTGGAGTTTTTCTGCCTGGCCCAGTCAGGACAAATCTCTCTTACCCACCAGTCCCACAGTCGCTCAGACCCAACCAAGAAAACACACAGAAACTTACATTGTTTAGAAACTGTATGGCCGTGGCAGGCTTCTTGTTATCTGTTTCTTTTATCTTAAATTAACCCATTTCTGTTAGTCTATACTTTGCCACATGGCTTGTGGCTTACCAGTGTCTTTACATGTTGCTTTTCATGGCGGCAGCTGGTGGTCTCTCCCCAGCCTTCTACTTCCCAGAATCCTCTTCTCTCTTGTCCCGCCTATACTTTCTGCCTAGCCACTGGCCAAACAGCATTTTATTTGTACAGAGTGATATCCACTCACTGATAAGGGGTCGTGACCTTAAAGTGAGAGAGTGGAACTAAATATGGGCTCTTCTCAGTTATCTGCAGCAAAGCATTTTGTACAGTTACTGAAATATTTGTTAAGATCCAGAGGAACAAAATATTCAGAGCTACAGGTCTACAAAGTTTGGAATGCATAGGAACTAAAGCAAAGACAGCCCATGAAAAGGGGGTCATAATGTGGAATGCACTTCATGGGGACCACTGCTGCTTTACAATTTCCCAGGATTTTGACATTGTGAATCACAATTCTCCAGCAAATTTGACTTTCATTTTTAATTAATAATTCTCACTGTATCTTATGGGAGTTCCCTTATGCCTTTTTCTTTGAGAAATTTTGGGTGGGCTTCAGTGGAGGATGAAGATGTATACAATGGGAGCATATTTACACAAAATAATTATTTGGAACAAAATCCCTACCACTGTGTAACCATATACCATAACTCTGACTACTCCTGCACATGTTAACATCAAGATACTAAAAAAGTTGGATAAGTAACATATGCTTGATAAGTAAGATTTATTTGACAAATAAGATTTTTTATAAATAAGGTATATTTGACAATCAAGATTTATAATTGTAGACAAATTTCTAAACAGTCATATTAAATAAGAAATGCAGAGCCAAATACAGAGGTACAAGCCATAGAGATCAGGGCAATAGCCGCCAACTAACTTTAGCTTAGCTAAGGTGCCAACCACCTCAAAATAGCTTCCCAAGAGAGCTTCTTCCTGTCTAACCTGTGCTTTTATTGCCTTGCTGTTCTGCCTTCTCATTGGTTCTAAGCCCAGCCACCTCACTTCCTCATCATTGCCTGTATATACAGACCTCCAGGTCTCTATGGTTGGTATTGGGAATAAAGGTGTGTGTCACCATGCTTAGCTGTGTCCTTGAACACACAGAGACTCTGCCTGCCATGTGATCTGATTAAGGGCATGTGCTACCAATGGTTAGCTATGACCTCTGATCTCCAGACAAACTTTATTTATTAACATACAAATAAAATATCACCACATATAATTTCCTAAGGTCTTCTCAGTTCACAGTAGTATTTGTCTAGCTTTGTCTTTGTTAACTTTAAGCATTAGCTATCGGATAAACTAAGCAACATTCTATAATAGAAGGGATGGTCACTTGAGAAAGTCCTTTTCCCAAGATCAGGCATTAAAACAAAAGTTGACATTTCCACAAGGGCTTCAAGAAAGTTCCTACTTGCTATATAGGGAGCCATTCTCCTCTCTGACAAGAGGATCTAGCTGCCCTTCCATTGACATATGACTGTGGTGTCTATTAACTTGTCATAGTCCATGCTATCTCCCTCAATCCCTACTCACAAGTCCCAACCCAGCACACAAGCCCCCTTCCTCCCATTCCCATGTACTCCTTTGTGCAATTGTAGAGTATGAAAGTGTAGTCTTCTTTAATAAAGTAGCAGCTGTTCAGATCCTGTCAGCCTTGATGTAGGGGGAGGAGCTCAGTCCTGCCTCAACTTGATGTCTATGCTTTTTTAAGACCATGGGAGGCCTACCCCTTTCTGAGTGGAGACAGAGAAGCAGTGAATGGGGAATGGGATAGACGGGAGGTAGGTGGAAGATAAAAGGCGGAGATAAGGGAGGAAAACTGTAGTTAGAGTTTTCCTGCCTGGCCCAGTCAGGACAAATCTCTCTTACTCGCCAGTTCCACAGTCGCTCAGACCCAACCAAGAAAGCACACAGAAACTTATATTGCTTACAAACTGTATGGCCGTGGCAGGCTGCTTGTTATCTACCTTTTCTATCTTAAATTAATCCATTTCTGTTAGTCTATACTTTGCCACATGGCTCATGGCTTACCAGTGTCTTTACATGTTGCTTCTCATGGCCGCGGCTGGCTGTGTCTCTCTCCAGCCTTCTACTACCCAGAATCCTCTTCTCTCTTGTCCCGCCTATACTTCCTGCCTAGCCACTGGCCAAACAGCATTTTATTTGTACAGAGCGATATCCACAGCAGAAAACTGTAGTGGGTATTTAAAATAAATGAGAAAATGTTAATTAAAAAATTGTTTTACATATGGAAGGCAATTTGATGTTTCCATACAAGCAAACATTTGTGGAATTATCAAGTCAGGTAATTAATACAGGTAGTTATTTATTTAAAAAGTGAGATCTAATGTGAAATTGAACGAATTTTATGGAAGGACTGTAAATGTACAAAGGATATAGCAGGAGGAAACATTTCAAGTAAGGAACTTGAGTATAGAGTCTAGTTAACAGAAAGTTGGAGTGCATGAAACACTAGTTGTTCCGAGACAGAAATGGAAAGGAGACAAAAAAAAAATTGGAAAAAAGGCCCAATGTGTTGTTTCACCTCAGTTTCCTTGCTTTAAAAATGATAAATAGATAGATAGATAGATAGACAGACAGACAGACAGACAGACACATACATACATACATACATACATACATACATACATACATAAGATCCTATTGACTCATGACTGTAACACTGAACCACTGGCACCTCCATCTCAGGAAAACACTGGCAGGAGAAACCTGCATAGGAAGAAAGCCAGGAGCAGCTCTGACTGTTCCTGGAAAAGGGTGGCCCCTGTGACATTTCTTAGTCCCAATGAATCCTATTTTTATTACTATATCTTCTTTTTAAACTTTGGAAGCAACAGCAAAGCCACAAAATTTTTTCAGAGAACCAACTCTTTGTTTCATTGATTTTTTTTTTTTTTTTGTATTGTTCTCTTGGTTTCTATTTCGTTGATGTCAGCCCTCAATTTGATTATTTCCTGGCATCTATTTCTCCTGGGTGAGTTTGTTTCTTTTTGTTCTAGCACTTTCAGCTGTGGTGTTACTACATTGGTATGAGATTTCTCCATCTTCTTCATGTGTGCATTCAGAGCCATGAATTTTCCTCTTAGCACTGCTTTCATAGTGTCCCATAAGTGTGGGTATGTTGTACTTTCATTTTCATTGAATTCTAGGAAATCTCTAATTTCTTTCTTTATTTCATCCTTGACCCATTGATGTTTCAGGTGAGCATTGTTCAGTTTCCATGAGATTGTAGGCTTTCTATAATTTTTGTTGTTGTTGAAGTCTAACTTTAAGGCATGGTGGTCCGATAAGATACAGGAGGTTATTCCAATGTTTTTGTATCTGTTGAGATTTATTTGTGACCAAGCATGTGTTCAAATTTTGAGAAGGTTCCATGGGGTGCTGAGAAGAAGATATATCCTTTTGTGTTAGGATGGAATGTTCTGTAGATATCTATTATGTCCATTGAGTCATAATGTCTGTTAGGTCCTTTATTTCTTTGTTGAGTTTCAGTCTGTCTTTTGGTGAGAGTGGTGTGTTTAAATCTCCTTCTACTAATGTATGGGGTTTGATGTGCATTTAAGCTTTAGTAATGTTTCTTTCATAAATGTGGGTACCTTTGTATTTGGGGCATAAATGTTCAGGACTGAGACTTCATCTTGGTGTATTTTTCCTGTGATAAATATGTAATGTCCATCCTGATCTCTTTTGATTGATTTTAGTTTGAAGTCTACTTTATTAGATATTAGGATGGCTATACCCACTTGTTTCTTAGGTCCATGCTTGGAAAGCCTTTTCCCAGCCCTTTACTCTGAGGTAGTGTCTGTCTTTGAAGTTAGGTGTGTTTCTTGTATGCAGCAGAAGGATGGATCCTGTTTTCTTATCCATTCTGTTAGTCTGTGTCTTTTTTATTTGTGAGTTGAGACCATTGATATTGATGGATATTAATGACCAGTGATTGTTAGTTCCTGTTATTTTTGTGGTCATGTTGTGTTGTCTTTGTTTGGTGTTTGTTGGTGTGGGATTATCTATTGCCTGAGTTTTCATGGGTGTGTTTAGCTTCTTTAGGTTGGATTTTTCCTTCTAGTGCTTTCTCTAGGGCTGGGTTTGTGGACAGGTATTGTTTAAATATGGTTTTATCATGGAATATTTTGTTTACTCCATCTATGGTGATTGAGAATTTTGCTGGGTATATTAGTCTGAATTGGCATCCATGGTCTCTTAGTGTCTGCATAACATTTGTCCACGACCTTCTAGCTTTCATAGTCTCTATTGAGAAGTATGGTGTTATTCTGATGGGTTTGCCTTTATATGTTACTTGGTCTTTTTCCTTTGTGGCACTTAATATTTTTTCTTTGTTCTGTATGTTTAGTGTTTTGATTATTATGTGGTGAGGGGACTTTTTTTTTTTTTGATCCAGCCTATTTAGTGTTCTGTAATCTTCTTGTATCTTCATAGGTATTTCTTTCTTTAGGTTAGGAAAGTTTTCTTCTATGATTTTGTTGAATATGTTTTCTGTGCCTTTGAGTTGGTATTCTTCTCCTTCTTCAATACCTACTAGTCTTTGGTTTGGTCTTTTCATGGTGTCCCAAATTTCTTGGATGTTTTGTGTTATGACTTTTTTGTTTTTAGTGTTTTCTTTGACTGATACATCTATTTTCTCTATTGTGTCTTCGTTGTCCGAGATTCTCTGTTCAATCTCTTGCATTCAGTTGGTTATGCTAGTTTCTGTAGTTGCTGTTCATTTAGTCAGGATTTCTATTTCCAGCATTCCCTCAGTTTGTGTTTTCTTTATTGTCTCAATTTCATTTTTCAGATCTTGGATTGTTTCCTTCATCTGTTTAATTACTTTTTCTTGGCTTTCTTTGATTTCTTCCAATTTTTTGTTTGTTTTTTCTTCCATTTCTTTAAGGGAATTTTTTTATTTCCTCTCTAAGGGAGTTTTTCACTTCCTCTTTAATGGAGTTTTTCATTTCCTCTTTAAGATAATTTTTTATTTCCTCTTTAAGGGAGTTTTTCATTTCCTTTTTAAGATCCTCTATCATCTTCTTAAAGTCATTTTTAGGGTTGATTTCTTCTGTTTCTTCTGACTTGGTGTGTTCAGGTCTTGCAGGTGTAGAATCACTAGGTTGTGACATTGTCATATAGGTCTTCATGTTGTTGCCTGTGTTTTTGCACTGGCCTCTACTCATCTCTTCCTCTGTTCAGTGCAGGCAGTGTCTGTGTCTGAAGGTGCCTCTCTTGTTCTAATCGTTAGTCTTGGCTCACTAGGATTTCTTTGTTAAATTGGTGCTGTTGGTCTCTGTTTCCTTTGGGATCAGCTTAGTCAAATCAGTGTTAGTGGGTTCTGTCTTTGGGAGCAGTTGTTCCCTGTTGGTATAGGGCGTGCTTATGGTTTCAGTGGTTGTTAGGTTCTTAGGGGTTAGGTTTTGTTTGTTTGTTTGTTTGTTTTTGGGGGGCTTTGGGGGGTCTTTGGAGTTGGAGAGCAGGGAAAGGTAGCTGTCTGGTCACTGGGACTCCAATCGGTAGGGCCTAGGAGTTAGACACCTGATCTGCTGGTCTGGAAATGGGAGCTTACCTGTTCTCAGTAGGTGAAGTGTATACTTATGATTCTGGTGATCTGGTTCGGTGGCTGGGCGGTGACTTCTTTTGTGTTCTCAGGTCATGTTTTGCTCTTTCGTCAACTCAGCTGCTCTTGTTTTCTCAGACTGCAAACTGTAGGTTTCTGATTCCTCTCCCAGATGGATTTCAGCTGAGTAAGGTAGTCTCAGTAACACCTTCAAGTGGTTGGATTTCCCAGGATTGGCAGCTTGGCCCTAGGTTGGCCTCAGAAAGTATGTAGATCCATTCTGGTATCGTCCCACAGAGATGTCTCCTTCCCCAGGTGTTGGTATTAAAGGTGTCACTGTTCTGAGCTCTTGATTAGGAGCTTGTTTTCACTAACTCCTCAGCGGATGGTAGCTTAGTTTCTGGTTTTTATTACAATTGCTTCTGGGCCACCGCCCCACTGCTCCCCCTGCCTGCCTCTGTGGCTCCGGCCTGCTCTTCCTCTAGATTGTTTTAAATTGATAAAGAAAATTAAGACTTGTAAACTAATGGCCAATCATCATATAATGACCAAAAATAAACATCCCTTTTAACTACATGGAGTGGCCTTAATAATTTCACCAATAGATTATTTGGAAGTTTTTCATCAAAAATTAATTTTATTGACTATACCAGCTTGCAAGTAGACATGGACTCTGATTCTTACACAGGTCCCTATGCATTTGCAACTCCACAACAAAAGCCAGGACTTTATGAGGACATTCATTCCCTTGTCTGATTCTTCTTCCCACTGACCTGCATTCCTGTGTTCCCAGCACTGAGTGGCACAGGCAGTTTGAGGTGTTCAAAGCAACTCCCAATGACAAGGCATGTCTGGCCTAATGGGCTGGGTTGTCTGGTGTCAACTTGATACATGCTGAAATCTCCTGGGAACCAGGACCTATATTGAAAAAGAATCCCTCTGCATGATCAGGTAGTAAGGAGGATTGTAAGGCATTTTCTTAATTAGTGATTGATAGGGAACAGCCAGTTCATTCAGTGGGGCTATCTCAAACCTAGTGTTCCTGGGTTTTATATAAAAGTAGCCTGGGCAGGTCATGGGGAGCAATAGAATAAGGAGCACCCTCCATGGCCTCTGCATCAGCTCCTTCCTCCATGTCTCTGCCCTGTTTGAGTTCCTGTCCTGACTTCCTTTGATGATATGGAAGTGTAAGGCAGATAAACTGTTATCTCCCTAATAGGTATTTTTTCATGGTGTCTCAACAGAGCAAATAAACAAAAACTAAGACACCTACCTGACAACTTGCTCTAAAAAGAAATAAATAACCATTTGTGGAAAATCAAAAGAAGTTTTTAGTGAATGAGAGACATCAGAAATTTTGTAGGAAACACAAATTAGTGACCTCTGTACAAAAAATGAAATAAAAATAGAGGTAATGTGGTGTTTTGAATGATAATGGCCTCCCTTAGTCCTTAGGTCTGAAAGCTCAATCATCAGGGAGTGGTGCTAAGGAGGGATTAGGGGGTAAAGTGTTGTTGGAGTAGGTCTGGTCTTGGGGGAGCAAGTCTATCACTGGGGGTGAGATTTGAGGTTCAAAGGTCCAAAGCCAGGACCACTGCCTTTCTCTTTTCCTGCTGCGTGTGGATCTGGATATAGAACTACCAGCTACCATGTCTGCCTGGGTGCTGCCATGCTCCCCACCATGATGATAATAGAATAAACGTCTGAAACTGTAATGAAATGCTTTCCTTTAAAATACTTGCCTTAGTCATGCTGTCTCTTCACAGGAAGAGAACACTGACTGAGTCAGAAACTGGTGCAGGGAACAGGGTACAGCTGTGACAGGTCAGACCATGCTGCTTGTTGGTGGATTGTGGACTCCGGCACTTTGGATTAAGAAAGTGTCTGAATGTTTTAAGGGAGGGATAGTGGGCCATATTAGAAAGAGCTTGGAGGGAGTGGTGCAGAGACAAATGTAGACAAGGATGGTTCTGCTCAAGAGCTTTTAGAAGAGAAAATGAGTAAGTGCCATAGAGACCATGCCAGTGGTATTTTGACAAAGAATGTGGTCACTTTTGGCCCTGCTTTCTGAAGGAGGCTAAATATAAGAGGTTTGGATTTATGGCATTGGGAGAAGAGATTTCAAGACAGCCTAGTACTGACTCTGTAGTGGTTGCTCTCACACAGATTTATAATGAAAGGAGGCAATCTGAGTAAATAATTTGTAATGAAAGGGAGCAATCTTTGCCTACATGCCAATCTAACTGTAGATTGTATCAAGCTGACCAAATCTAGCAAGCATCCCTACTGAATCATCTCCAGCGCCCAAACACAGACTTTCAATCCAGCCTCAACTCTCTGAACACTCAGTTTTCAGTGTGAACATCTGCATGCACACACACAAAATTCTGATAATCTGTCAAGTTTAGGAGTGGAGAGAGAGCTCAGCAGTGAAGGTCAGATATTGCTCTTGAAGAAGACATGAGTTTCATTCCCAGGCACAGAACTCTCCCGGATCTGCAATGATTGGCACTGTACTAGATCTTGCACCTGGCTCTGCAGTCTTCCTGCACTCAGTAGACACATCATCTTCTTCCTCCTGGGTACACTGTCTCTAATGTACACAGACCATTGCTGAACTGCAGTGGAGATATCCACCTGCCTCACAGTGGAAAGGGCACCTATCCCCTCACAGTCAAATTTAAAAAACCTGATTGATACTCACCATGCATAGGCAATTTCGATAAGTAGATCTTGCATAAGTGGATGACTCATGCTTGTCAAAACACGGTCCAGGATTGGAGTCATGTGGGATTTCTGAGTGTTTATGAGAACATGCCAAGAAAACAAGGGTCTTGGGACCTCAGATTCTTCAAAACACATGCTCTCAAATGTGTTTT